>NC_087554.1:35153340-35429957 GCF_036250125.1 Pseudopipra pipra | reverse complement strand
TTCTTCAGTTGATGAGATACATTGATTAAGACTTATGATGAAAAGTACAGCAGTTAACAATTGCAAATCTCAAAAGGTTGAAAAAAATTGAAATGTTTCTCATGGAACCCAGGTACTGAGAAGTAGCATCTTTGAAAAGTTACTTAGACAAAAGAATTTTTATATTGAGTTTGAAGGTCAGCCTCCTTTTCACAAGAACATGAAACAGTGCAAACCTATGAATCTTACTCACAAGAAGAAATGCTTCAACCATGTTCACATAGGCATTTTGGAGCAGCATTCTGGTTAGTAATCTGATTAACAGTTCCAATTTTTAAGTTTGGAAAAGACAACAATAATAATGTCCAATACCTCTTTGCTGGAAATAGCCAGTCCCTGTTTCAGGTAACAAATCTAAGCAAAGAGCATATAGTAAACGATCAACCAATAACAAGAAGCCTGAATGGGGGGGGGGGGGGGGGGGGGTTTGTACCCAAAGATCTGCCTTTGTATAAAATTGCAGTAGGTTTTGAAGAGAAGAGACAATAAGGTGAGCAGAGGAAGGTGAACAGTGGGTCCATTTCAATTCTTACATCAGACTGTTGTGCAAACACTGTTGCAACAGAGTTTGCAGGAGACCAAACAGCCTCACATCTCACTGTAGATTTATTTGGTGCATCTCATAGGCTTGCACTACCTTCAAGAAGAGGCACATCAAGACAGAGGAACTCAGTACACAAAGTTCCCTTTGTCTCTGGAATCCTTCATGCTCATCTTCCTTTGAACAGTATCCCTTCAATACTTCCTTTCCCTGCATCCATGAGATGTGATGACTCCTTGATATGCTTCACCTTTCAGAGCAAGAAATAATGCAGGAGAATCACTCCTAATGGATTCACCTCCTCATTTACAGGCCTGACGCTGGGGATTTATATGCTATTTTATTCACTAGCACCTTCAGATTTTATTGGTAATATAACATAAAACATACATGACTGATGTTTGCACTGTGAGCACGTGAGAAGGTTCCATCTATCCCTCTTTTCCAGAATATAATCTGGTTAGTTCTTACTCTTTCAAATGAGCAGTTATATTTGATATTAGTATTTCCCATCAGTTACTGTTGTCTGACAACAAGACAAATAGCCATACTCTGCCTCCAAGGAAGGCCAATATGAAAAACTTCCTAATAGTCATTAAGAAAAAAGATTTCATCTACATAAAGAATACATATGGCATTTAAGAAAAAAAAGCTAAATAATGCACCTATGGATTACAGAAAATTCTAAGTGTGAGATTCAAATATTTCAGTTCAGAGTAGAATCAAAATATTTGAAAGCTAGTCTAACTGGCATGACTATAGAAGTTATTTCAGAATTGTATTATAAGCCATTTTCTTTTTTCCAAATTAAATATATAAACTTAAGTTTTTAATTAAGTAATTTGAACTTGAAAACCATACGCTGTCAAGAATTTGCCTTCAAAGCATTTTGCTGGGGTTTCATTTTTTGTTTAAAAATGTATAACAAGGGCTTTGGTGGGGGGAGGTAATGACAGGTTGCTTGGAAATAGCAATTTGGAAAGTGTCTTTCAAAATGTACAGTGGTAGTTGGCCTTGCAAATGTAAAATTTCCTGACACAACACTGTCTGTAAAACCTATTGAAAATATGACTGAGGAGTAGGAAATAGTTTGACCTTGAATACTTTAGGATTCAGTTCCTTGTGAGATGTTAAAAAAATTCCAAATATTTTTAAAACTAGCCTATCACCTTATTAAAAAACAAACAAACAAAAAGATAATATATGTATCAGCTGAAAAGTAAAATAAGTCCTCGCAAACTCCAGTGACATACTTACAGTTAGCTGTACAATTTTGAATTAGAGGTTCCTTTCTTATGTGAAGCACTTCTTGAGCATACATTATGATTCTGTATGTGAGTAAATGAAAGAAACATCTGTGCTTCAGAAGACCAAAGATTTTTAAAATTTCCTTTCAAATTGCAAGTTATTTTTGGTGCAATTGAATTTCACAAGTTAGAAAATTCTACGCCAGAAAATTCTAGTGCATTTTTTTAGTTCTACAACAGAAATTACATGCATTCTACACTTAGATTAATTTCTTAATTATTTACAAAATTCCAATAGTCCATCTCAACTTCCTCTGAAAGTACAGAAATAAATAATTCATAGAGGCTTTTTACTTAAGGGTCAATCCTTTGTGAAGGTAGTCCAAAATTAATAGAGGTGCAGATTGTCTGAAAACAATGCCTTGAACCATTTTTGGCTACAGAGATGATTTATTGAGAACACCACTGTTCTCTTCAAAAGTTTTAACAAAAAATTGACATCTGCTGTGAGGGATATGGCAAAGGCATTGCAGAAGAAAGTACATACACATAGAGCCACTAAAATGATTACAGGACTGTTACAACTATCGTATATTGTAGAGTCTTCATCCTTGGATATGTTCAAAACTCATCTGGATACAGTCCTGGGCAACCTGCTATAGCTAACACTGTTTGAATTGGTTGGGTTGGACTCTAGGATCCCCAAGTATATATTCCAGCCTCAAGCACTCTGTGATTATATGTGGAAACTACTGGGAATAAATGACTATCAAATCTTAGTTAAACACGCTTTGGCAAGAACTTATTTCTGCTGTCCAGACTTACAGATCGAAGAAATGTAGTCATATCTGTCCTGTAGCAATCATTGAAACATGCCAGAAACCTCCTTGTACCATTCATAGAAAGGGGGCTTCTGAGCCTTGGCAAATATTATGCACTTGGACTCTTGCAGCTGAAATAAAATGTGCTTACTTGTAATTGGTGCTTACACCAGATGGACAGAAAAACTTGGATAGTAAACAAGATATCAAATCCCTGATTGGGATAAATGAGGCAGTTCATATATCTAAATTTAAGTGTTTACATATCTTCTGAGAGTGTCAGTTGATGTTCATAAATTCAAATCTAATTTCGCAATATAAGATGTGAAATCAAAGAAGTACAGTTCAGGAGTCAAACACATAGCTGGACATAAAGTTTTAAATTGGTGTTACAGTCTGACTCACTGTTCAGTTGACAGTAGCATCAATCATGGGCCATTCAATTAAGAGAGAGATTCGATGAGCCTCATGGGTGCTTTCCAACTCAGAATATTCTATGATTCTGACAGTGACAATTCTGCACTAGTCACACTCATGAATCACTTGAAGGAGCCTGAAACTTTTTCTGATTGGCACCAGTCATTAAGGCTTTCTGGGGTGTTGTCAAAACACTTGAAATTCCCCCCACTAGAGTGCACAAGAGCTTCAAAAGTGGAAATCAGGACTAAGTGTGACCTGAAAACTTATTTCATTACTTCTAGGAGGAAATACAGTTTTAATTAAATTCACCAAGTAATGAAGAACATGACTGTGTCAGTGATTAATCACCCTTACTGTTTTACAGATACAAGCAATTCTGAAAAGAAATTCTATGAAGTTGTAAATTATTTAATACAACGGTGACTGCAGAGCTGAAAGACATCATACCAGCTAGGGAATGAAAAAAAAAGACCAACTGGACTATTTGGTTTTTGTTATTAAGACAGCATAAATTGCTGAGGACAAGTTATGCCAAGTTATGTCCTGGATGGAAAAATTAGGGACTCCAAAGTCTGCTTTCCACTTGACAGAAAGCAGGAGTTATATACAGAATATATCTTGAAGCCTCCTACTCAATGCCTCTTACATATACATGGAGTCTCACTTGCTCTGAGTAGTATCCTCTAGCCATGCCTGAGACCATGCTTATAGGGTTATCTATAAGGGTTATAGGGTTATCTTATATGGATCTATATGATCCTGATCTTGAGGACTGCTTTAGTGAAGTCCCTAAGATGCAGTGCAGATCCACTTTTACTGAAGGCACTTATTTGTCAGCATATCCAGAATAAATATTTATATCTTCTAGAACATAGCTAGGTGTAAGACCACAGACTGAACCCAAACACTGCCATAATGGTGAATTTATACAACACTGTTGTTTCAGAGGCCTCAGAGCCATGCCCCAAAGCAATAAAGAAGTGCTTTTAAGGCTCTAAGTAGTGATATATTGCCTCTTTTCACTCTATTGTATGACTTCTAATTTGTCACACTCTTCTACTGAATGCACCAGGAATAAAAAAATTCTGTTTAGTTCCCATTCTCATGGAGCAAGTTTTGGTTCTCATGTTGAGGAATATATTCAGTACAGGTCGCTGGGTGTGCAGCTGCACTGGAGCTGCAAGTTGAGCTTTGGAGGGCAGGAGACTGAGGCAAGAGGCTGACCCTGACCTGCTGACCCTTTGCATAACAAAGGGCACAGGGATCTGTGGCCCAGCGATGGAGACACTTAGAGACAGCAGGAGCCAAGACCCCCAGACTTTCCCACGCTTAGACTGTGAGGATATAAAAGCCCAGGGGTTCCTTTGTTCAGGAACCGTCCTTGGAAGCACCAGCTCAAGCTGTCATCTTGTTATTTAGTTGTCGCACCATGATTAAATTATTGTAAGGATCTGGATATCTGAACCTCTGCCACGGGAAACCTGACATCAAGCAGGAAAGGAAGCCTGGTCTGACTGTGTGAATGTGTGTTGTGTAGCTGTGAAGGATCTATGGTCCCAGCTCAGGTGCTGCAAGATTGCCAGAGTGGCTCCTGGGTGGTTGGACAGGGAAGTTTTCTTAACATGCAACAGACAGATGTTTAAAGACAAATTTCCACCAGTAATTTCTTTCTTTTCTGAAACCGCTTTATGACTGTGGGTTTTTGGAGGGTTTTGTGGAGGTTGGTTTGTTTGTTTGTTTTCACCCAGATCCATTACAACTACCACCTGATTTGGGAATCCTTCTGCTGGTAACTGAAATTAGGGCAAAAGCCCTGACAAATGCTGACATTCTTTGAATGAAATCCATAATAAACAAGCAGATAAAGTTGTAATGGCTGATCCTGTAATATTCAGAGGGGATTTGGGATCCTTTATACCATTCGAAGCAACTCATGTGGCTTCCAAATATTTATCCTATATCATTTACTTGCTGATTTTGATGCATATGTTTTGCATTTTTTCTGTGCCGAATACAGCAGCCACACTGGCACGCTGTGAAGCATGTAGTCCTTTTCACAGGTCATATTTGGACTGCATATTCTTCTGCACAACTACTGGTACAGCTAAAAAATGAAATATTAAAATTAACAATGATGATTTTCTATTTTCATCTTATTAATAAAATAAAATTACACATTCCAGAAAATAGAAGAAAAATATAAATACTCCTGTACACCTAATCAGGAGCAGACATAAAAAGTGGGACTTGAATTCTGGCAGCAGACCTTTGTCAAACTCATATTAATGTCAAGGGCCTTTTCAGGCTTTGTATTTTGGACTTCTAAAATGTTTGTTGAGGATGGGTTTTTGCTTCCGGTACTGCAAAACTGTTTTTTCCACATTATCAAGAACCTTTGACCTAAGTCTGGGGTTTAGTAGTCTGGCTTCTGTAATATTGAACTGGGGTATTGACATACTCTCCAGCGTATGAAAGTGCCCTGAGATCCAAGGTAAATGTTCTCCTCTGGGCTTGTGGAAATGGGCCTTGGATAACTCATGCGTGGCTCCCATGGTGGACCTAGGAGGAGACAGGACAAGATAATACCTGGGGTTCCCCCACCTGCCATTGTGTCTCTGTGCTCCTTTGAAGGTGTGCTAAAGCTTCTGTCACATAACCCTAGAAGAAAGAAAGCAAGTTTGCAGAGAGAGGAAAGCTGATAGTGCAAATACTCTGAAGAACACTGTTTCTCCCTTTATACGTATTTACAAATGTAACTACATGATTTCCGCCATCATAAACTCTAAATCCTCTAAGCTTCATTATTTTGTTCTTCTTATATAGAAATAGCAACAAAAATATCAAAATTTAATTTCTTGATAATGTATTTAATGGAAATAGAAGTGAGAGAAAATATCAAAAGTTTAAACCTTTTACAGCACATATCAATCCATATCAATCCAAGTCTTATGAGGGAGCTACAATCTCTAAAACTTATAGGAGAAACACAGGTCAGAACTTAATTCTTTGTTAGTGACTAATACTTCATCATGTTGCAGAGGTTTTCTGCTGTTTTATTAGTAAAATCTTTCACAGTATGATGTGCTATAGTTGCAGAGTCATTTCCAGTAGATTTCCTGATACAATAATAGCAAATATTACTAGCAAGTGTCTGTCACGTCTAGCAAATGCTGAATTACTCTGCATTAATGGTTTCCCCTTATCCTTCTACATTTTAAAGCATTAGTTCCCCTTGCTGAAGGTCCTTTTTTCCTCCTTCTATTCTTTTTTCCATTGACTCACTTCAAAAATCGAGTCTGGTGTTCGAAAAAAAATCCAAAACCCACACACATAATTTTCACACCCTCTCATTTTGCATTATTTCATTTCAAAGTTCTTTCCCCCATTTCTAAATAAATCTATCAGCCTGCTAGTATGATTCATTTAAATTGAATACACAACTGCTGCATATAAAAACTAATTAAGCAGCCTAGAATACTTGATTCTATGCAGGGTTCCTGTTTTCCTTAGGTGTATATGAGGAAGTTAATAAGCTTTTTTCCCAAATTATTTTCTCCTGTTTTCTCTCTGAATAGTGTTTGGACCATTAAAATTTATAGAAACATGTAAAAATCTAATGTACCACTTATTTATTCTAGTGTACTAAACACTTATCCATACCACTAAGATTACAGTGAAATGAAAGCATTGAAGTGAATATAGCCAAAGTTAACTCAAAAAAAGAATTTTCTAACAGGAGCAAACATATCAATTGTCCTGTGCCTATAACAGTTTTATTCAAAGTTAACCCAACTAATTTTCTGGGTACTGAGAAAAAAGGCTATTGAATGTCTATTAATACAGCTTTAAGTTTGCACAAAATGGTTGAGTTGTACTTTGATACCATCACAGAGGAAAAACAAACAAACAAACAAACAGGAAAAGAGAAACAAATATGAGAAAACTTATTTCTTACAAAACAGCCTATGAAATGAAAATTTCACAATTGCAGACTTGTGGAATACTTTGTATTAGTGCCCTTGAGCAAACCATTCCCACTCTGTTGGGCCTTGCACTTCAGATTTGAGAACCTCAGGAGCATGACCAGCTGCCGTAAGAGAGCCTGCTGGAACTCTCTGTGCTGGTCTGTCTGGGAGCTAGTGGCTATTATGGCAGAGATGACATTCCAGCCTGTCAGGAGAAGACATATGATTTTGTTTGTTACACAAAATAAAAGGTACCACAGTATCAGAGGAAGGAGAAACCTCTTCATGGATGGTATCTGCCTAGAGTACCATGGAAAAGTCGTCCAGGGTCTGTCTGACGGTTTTCATTTTTCTGGTAGAAAAGTTTCCTAGAAGAGTTTCTAGATATCTCTTTCAGAAGACTTATTGTAGAGAATATATGTTTTTTCAAAAATAGTTTTGACAAAAATAATAATTCAATAGAAATTCTGTAACCTTTTCTATTTCTTAAATTAGTACATTGGTTGCTCCTAGTGATTGCTACTGAATGGACTGATAATCACTGCCTGCCCATAGGCAGCTAAAAGATTTTTGCACTACAATAAGAAGAGACAGTGATAAATTGGTCAAATCCAATAAAGGAAACACCGGGTGCAAAATTATGCAGGATCTAATTTCAGCAGAAAAGTGACTGAGTACTAAATACTGAGAGTACTGGGAAAATATATGCTGACTATTAAGAATATATAATTTCTCCAGTGAAAAAGAACATGTATAATTTACAGCCAAAGTGATTCTTCAAAAATGCAAATCTCCAGGTTGGGCTTAGAGAGAACATTCACTTCAGAACCATTTTAGTGTTTGATGGAGAATTACAAGACTAGATGCAAAGAAACAAGTTCTCTCTTCTAGCAGTTCTCACTTTCTTTCCATGTAGTAAATGATATGAAGCAAAGCACAAAAACCATCAACATCAAAACTTGAAAAGAAACAAAATAACTTATTTCAGAATTTTTATTATAGGAATAATATACATTTCTGGAAAATACATGGGTTTTTAGGTGCAATGTCAATTGAAAAGTAGAGATACACTGACATTTCTTATAGCCTTCAGGAGTGTCTCTCAAGCTAGACTAACTAAAGCATGACTAGGCAACCCAAAAGCATGATCGCAAGTCCATCAGAGTAAATTCTCACAGGTATCAACAGGGACCAATAGATACTTAATTTATTTATTTATTTCTGTAACTTGTTTGAGATAATTGTCTTTACTATTTGTGACAAAGCATTTATTAATTACATTCCTAGGAAAAGAGCACATTTGTATTACTATGTCAGGATGCAGCTCTTCCCATCTTTTTATGCGAATCAGGAATTTTGAAGTTTGGCATTATGATACCATAGCAGCAGACTAACTTTGGAAGAACTTTCTATACTCTACATATATTAATCTAACCCCTTCCCATCCCGTTCCAACCCCAATCCCCCCAAAATCACTGATTAGAATATAATGGGAAAGGAATTAGTTCAGATTTTTTCCTCAAGCTAAAAAAATATTTCTGAATCTTGAAATCCTCCAGTACTTGCATTGTGTGTTTAATCTTACTAAAGAAGCTATTATTCCATCTAAGGATGGAGGGATATATTCTCATTCACAGTGTTCCTCTGTGAAAGAATTTGCAAGCTAGACTGCAGTCCTCAGGTTTTTTATCTATTTCATCAGAAAAGCTTGGAACTTGTTTGCAATGGAGTATTTGTCCTTAGAGCTAAAGCTTTAATTGAAATATTAATTATATAAAACTTGTACAAGCTGAAACACTGCTGGTTTTCAATAAAATTTTAATCCAAGCCTTTTCTAAGGGGACTCAAACTTCTTTGGCTTTATTTGGAACTTCCTGACAAATTAATATTTATGGTTAAATACATATCATATCTTCCAATCTATCATAGATACCAGAATAATTTTTTTCCTGATGTTTAAACCATAACCTGTTTTTACATGTCACAACCCTCTTTATGCTGTTTGTTTTGACATTCCACTCTTGGACCTCCAGATTAAATTATTCTTCTTATTTTCATCATAAGTGAACTGCCTGTAAATTTTTCAGGTCTTTTGGAACTTCCCTAAGAGGAAGAAGGGCACTACCTGAATCTATTCTGTGTTCTACAGAAATACTAAATTTTAAACTTCCTTAATATCTGAGATCTAATTGTGTTGTTATTTCAGAAGAAATTCAATGAGAGAAAGATTTGGACTGTATCACAGTGTATCAGTTTTTTATATACTAGGAAATTAGGTAAATTATGTATTTTCAATAACAACTCCAAAGTATTTCTGGTATTAACCTACAGTGATATAAAGTTTTAATAATTAATTTACTACAATGTAAATTAATCATGAACACCAGTATGCAATGAAGAGTTTTTGCTGGAAGTAAGGAGTGCCACAAGACACAAGACCATAACCACCGGAAAGCATCATTTTACTCAAGTGCCATTGCTAAGGTTTCCTCTCTTTTATCTAGTTATGTGTAGATACTGAGAACCAGATCTGTGGGGAAGGAAGGTTGCACATTTGATATTTAATTGTAAATCATGTAGCAGAACAATAACAATGTCAAAGACAACTGTTTGATAGTTAATCATCTCTGCAAGAATAAATCGTGGTTTATTAATATTCATTCCATAAAAACAACTCCCAAAAATTATCACCAATTGAAATCTGTGTCATATGGTAATCATAATTAGAGTGTCTCAATCACATTTGTAATTACAGTAATGACTTGTATTCAAATATATTTACTTTCCTAATATTCAGCTAAAGCTGTAAGACCCCAACAACCCAAGCTATAAGCTCACTGAAGGGTTGTACTTTAAAAATATACAAGGCTCCAACAATATCTGCCCTCTGGATATATAAGAAGAGCCTTTGGTTCTTTTAACACTTTAAGAGAGAGCGCATAGGAGAAAAGCTGCATATATTTTCTCAGGAGGTACTTTTACTGGTAAGCTTTAGAAAATAAGAGTACTTGGCAAAAGTTTAAACATTCAACCAAAGCAAAGCACTCCACAAATGCTAACCCATATAACGGAGCAAACTCCAACCCATCTGGTGTCAAGATATCCAAAATATTAAGAAAGGAGATTAAGAGAAGAAGAATAAGAAAGAGAGAAAAAGAGAAAATTGTAGCTACCACTGGGGTTCTGTACAAGTCCATCTGCCACATGTCCAGGTGGCAGGGTTCGAACAAACATGGGAACACATGTTGCTGGTTTTATTTGCTTTGGTCTCCCTGTGGCCACATCTCTTGCCCCCAGGCAGAATTCCAATGTGCCAGCCATTCTGGGGCTGGGTCAGGGGCTCCAGCGGGTGGGGTTTGGGGCAGTGCTCCCAGTATGCCTTTGACTGACAGCTGCTTCAGGGCTGCCCAAGGAGGCTCCAAGGGGCTGGGGTGTGGAACAGGGTACTACTCCACCTTCATGAAATTCAACCTGTCCCTTCCTCCCACACACATACACTCGAGTTAGTCCAAGTCAATAATTAATACAATAATCCTGTGTCCCAGAGACAGTTATTAAACCATATTTTTATTCCAGCTGGTAGAAAAAGGAAAATAGTCAGGAGGTGTCCCAGTCATTTTGAGCCTGTATTAGGTTTAAAACAAGCTGAATACTGATATGTACTCTAAAACAATTCCTCATAATATATATACTCTGTAAAGGACCATCTAACACATTAAGCAAAATGTTCTATACACATATACAGATCTCTCAGCCAGAGAAGGTTCAAATGTACACTAACTTAGCAGAGTACAGTGCCATCTAAAGATACTGAAAATACTAATGCATGAGCCAGTTTATGTCACATATTTGGAACGCCATATTTGAGATAGCCTGTCCCAGAATCCCTTCCAGCTTCTTCATTTTGTCATTTCTTTTACAGGAATTTCTCATTTTCAACTGCCTAGAAAAGGTAGTCTTCCAAATATCCCAGAAGATCATGAGGTATGATCAGAATAAATCCTTTGTATGGCAACTTGATGAATAAATCTTTTTTACTTCTGTAAACATGAATTTGACATAAAATATTCTTTTCTAACTGACAATTTCTTTTCCGTTGACAGAAGAGAATATTACAGTTTGTAGCAGTAGGAAAATAGTACTTCACTTTTAGAAGTCATTGAAAGTGTCTTCTGCATTGGCATATGACAATTTAACAAACAGGTTTTTTCCTGTTCTGGAGCATGGTTTTCATTAGAAGTCAAAACAGACGCAAACTTACTTTTGATTTTAGTAGAAGAGTACGGTTTCTTCCATGCAAACAGTTTTTAGTCTCTACTTCCAGAACATTACAAAAGAAGATTAAATGTTAATGTTACTAAGCACAACTGTAGCCAAAAAAAAATGCAGTTTTCCAAGAAAGATAAAATGACTGGGATCAAAATAAACTATTCAGTGAAAAGTTGTCAGCAAATTAGTCAATCATCTGCATAATTTGTGTTCCATCCAATGGACTCCATCTGCTTTCAGCTTTCCCATCTTTCACAAAGCCCAGCCTTCACTGTGCCCTTTCTTGGCACATGAAGTCAGAAGTTCCTTTTTAGCATAGTTAGCTGTGAGCAATCCTTGTTAAGCACAGGGCCTTTGATTTGCAGATCAGGCTAATCCCGCCAACATCAAATCTGTACACGAGACTTTCTTAACTATGTGCTGGTCCAGATATTAGGTATTTTAAAGTTCTGTGCAGCATGTCATAGGAAAGCCATTCAGGGTTTATCTGATGCTTTGTGAATATGGGGTTCCCAGCATCTGAGGCAAGGTAAGATTTGTTCACTATCTATATTTACATTCTATCTTAATAAAAGAGCTATTTTATTGCACCATTTGTTGTTGGACCTTTCCTGTTGAGGTAAAGAAAGAACCCTGCACCATCTCTTTCTCCCTCTCTTACCATGCACCCTGGCACAAAGGACATGGATTAGCTGCATTTCTTCCAAACTTTTAAATCTTATGCTGTTTTGGATGTTACTGTAAGACATGAAAATATGAGGAAGGACATATTTTCTTCATCTTTCTAGTGGCCAAAATTTTCAAGTGGGAGTGGCTATAATTTTTTTCTTACTGCTGATACAGCCTCACGTATTGAGCAGCCCAAGATTTTCCTCAGGTTGGCATACTAACAGAGTTCTGGAGGAATTTGTTATAATGGGATAAATTTTGCAATGTAAATCACCCTAGAAAACTGAAAGAAATATGATTCCCCGTAATTAAGGAGAAATTACATTTATTCTGTCTGGTACCAGTCCAGTTTCTTCACCCAAAGGCAGTTGAAGCACACAAAAACATATTTACTGTAGACTTACTTAAAATATTTGAAACAATTTTCATTATTTCCTACATAAACAGCATCCCTGCAGTTAGACAGCAAATGATGTCTCTGGCATTGGATAACCAATAATTACTTTTTTCATGAAAACACATTAATGTCCTAAATAATGCAACCATTTCTGTGTAAAAATTTCATGTGCTTGATTGTAATTATTCTTCAGTTTGTGACAGTCTCGGCTCTACAATACACTCTACAAGGCCTGATTCAGATCTAAAAATAGCATCAGCTGTGACTTCTTTGTCCTTTTTTGACACTAGAAGAGTGTAAATACAGATGGAAAATCCACTTTGCATGTTATTAAAAGGTTGCCAGCTATGAACAGTTACCACATTTGATTCAAAGATGTTCTCTGCTCATTTTTTTCCCTCAGTCACTGAGCAAATAAGGGAACAAGAACCTGTAGACAGCCTATTAATAAGAAAAGACAGCTTCTGAGAGTTACCTGGGGGCAGGGGAGAAGTTGTGACCTCACACAGAATTGCAAGTCCACAGCAGAATCCCATGGGAAATAGGAATGCCATAGACTTTGCTGCTGACCTGAGAAGGAACTGATTTCTAGTCCTTCATGTAACTGGCTGGCACAAGTGTGGAAGCCCAGACCTTCCCTTCCTGGGAGACTGGACACAGTTTCCTCAGCTAGAAAAGTTGAAGTAGACTGTAATAATCTCTGTTGGTTGAGTTAGCAAGAACAGCCCAAATCCTGGACATTTCTCAGTATGTCACAGCACTTAGATGGGAAGATATGAAATATAGTCAGGTATTATCATGTCTTTCTTCTTTTATTTGTGGAAATAAATGGTACTTGAGTAAGTTGTGTGTCTTGAGTCTCGAATCAGTTCCTCTTCCAATACGAGTGGTGTAGGATCTCCTTCCTTACTGTCTTACTACTTTTCAGAAGTAAACATTCTTTGCTATGACTTTCAATCTATTTCTTAAATTGCCCTGTAAATGATTTCTTGAAATTTATCACTCTCCAAGTATTATTTTTAAAATAATTCTTTATAGTTGTCCTGCCTTCAACTGGGATAGAGTTAATTTTCTTCTTTTTAGTAGCCAGTGTAGTGCTGTCTTTTGGGTTCAGTAGGAGAATAATGTTGATAACACACTGATGTTTTAGTTGTTGCAAAGTTGTGCTTAACTCGAAATCAAAGACTTTCAGTTTCCCATGCTCTGCCAGTGAGGAGGTGCTCAAGAAGCTGGGAGGGAGCATGGCCAGGACAGCTGACCTGAACTGGCCAAAGGGATATTCCATACCGTAGAATATCATGCCCAGTATATAAACCATAGGGAGCTGGCTGAGAGCCATCAATTGCTGCTCAGGGACTGGATGGGCGTCAGTAAGTGGGTGGTGAGCAATTGTATTGTACATCACTTGTTTCTCTTGGGTTTTATTCCTTGTCTCTTATTTACATTATAATTTGCTGTAGTAGTATCCAGTTACTATTGTTATATTTTATATTTTCTTTCAATTATAAAATTGTTCTTAGGTCACAGGGTTTACCTTTTATTTCCAATTTTCCTTCCCACCCAGGGTGGGGAGAGTGGGGAGTTAGTGAGCAGTCATGTGGTACTTAGTTGTCAGCTGGAGTTAAACTGTGACAAATAGTTTAATCCTTTAAGGTAACTTTGGGGAAAAAGAGCATATAGAATCATTGTCTTACAGAATGTTCTGCAACAGGAGATGCTGTTCCATTATGATCCCCATAAGAAAGGCACTCAGACCTGTAAGGTATCGTTTTAAATGCCATTTATTAGAATTAAAACTATAAGAAAAGAATAGCACAGAAAATCTTACATCTCCTTAGTTGCTGACAACCCACATGAAAGGCAGACCCTGTCCGAAGAAGAGATTTTCCTCTTTTGATTGTTTGAGATATTATTGGATTTTCTTACAAGGAAATGACTCGATGTATCATTTCTACAGTAAAACAGAAGTGATGGTCACAAGAAAACTTCTTGCTGTCCTTTTAGCTAAAGGCAAGGCCACACAGATGGTGCACTTACCGTCTGTCTGAGGTCATCCTGTGGCCAAGGGATCTGTGCCACACCACACAGTCCTGAGGGCCTTCTGGATGGACAGTACGGCACAGCAGGGGCCTGGACATACTTCGAGTTAACTAATGTGAATCACTAACTTCTTGATATGCAGTGGTCTTCCAGTCAGGATGAATACATAGAGGAAGGTAGAGCATGTGTTGAAAAGTCAAAGACAATGACAGGAATAGGAATACAGAAGAAAATACCTAAAAAGGAAAAAAGAAAGCATTCTTAGAGTTTATCCAGGTGGAACAACAGATACCTAATTTTCAAAATATCACTTTTACAGATACACTTTTGCAAAACTTATTTTAACTTGTACAATTCTTTTGAACTGTGGACTTTTCGTTTTCTTCCTAGACTATTGAATTGGGACCGTTTACTACAGAAAATCAAGGTATTTTATGTGGAACAACCTGCCTTTAATTTTTTTAAGGCTGATGTAATCTTTATGTTCAATTCAACAACAGCGTAAGCATGTGCCTGTCTTTAAATACAGGTCAAATAGTCTATTAAACATTTCCACTGCTGCCTCTCTGCATTTATTTCACCTGATACTTATACAGCTAATCAAATCGACATTTCATTCCAATCATTGAAACTTCAAATGTGTTTTGCTATTCGTACATGATAAAATTTGAGATCCGGTATGCCAGATACTCTAAAGGAACAAGTGAAAATAATGATTTCAAATCCAGTATAGTTGATTTTAAAAGACAGAAGAGTAGTCCCAGCTAAGCAGCTTTGGATCACAGTGTGTTTAGCTTCCCTGTAAAATCCATCCTAAGCACATATATTTTCTCTATATATTCTACACGTATTATTGCCTTCTCTTTGTAGTGGCTTGACCCTGGCTGGAGGCCAGGTACCCACCAAAGCTGCTCTGTCACTCCCCTCCTCAGCTAGATAGATGAGAGAAAATGTAACGAAAGAGTCATGAGTTGAGACAAGAGCATTACGGGCAAAACAATTTGACTTAGGGAAATTGGTTGAGTTTATTACCAATCAAAATCAGAGCAGGATAATGAGAACATCTTCCCCCGCCCCTCCCTCCTTAATATGCCTAATTTTATTCCCAATTTCCTACCTCCTCACCTCCCTGCAGCAGCACAGGGAGATGGGGAATTGTTGTTACAATCAATTCATTATGTTTCTGCCACTGCTTCCTTCTCAGAAAGAAACGTCCTCCCAGTGCTCCGACATGGGGTCCCTCCCACGGGACACAGTCCTTCGCAAACTTTTCCAGTGTGAGTCTGTCCCACGTGTTGCAGCTCTTCACAAACTGTCCCATCATGGGTCCCTTTTCTTCCATGGACCGCAGGTGGATCTCTGCTCTACCATGGACCTCCATAGGCAACAGGGGGACAACCCTCCCTGCTATGGTCTTTACCATGGGCTGCAGAGGAATCTCAACTCCAGCTCCTGGAGCACCTCCTCCTCCTTCTTCGCTGACTTTGTGTCTGCAGAGCTGTTTCTCTCAAATATTCTCACTCCTCCCTTCTCTGGACACAATTTCATGTGTTCAATAGTGGTTTTTTTCTTCCTATGTATCACAGAGACATTGTTACCCTCACCGATGGGCTTGGCCTTGATCAGCAACAGGTCTGTCTTTGAGCTGGCTGGCATTCTGTCCATTGGACATGGGGAAGCTTCGGGCAGCTTCTTGGAGAAGACACCCATATAACCCCCATGCTCCCCCACTACCAGAGCCTTGCCATTCAAACCCAGTACATTCTTGCAACTCACCTATCAGAACTTATCCTCTGTGCTATTACTACTGGATCTGGACTGCCTTAAATGATTTGATATGACCACTGATTTTGTATATTATGAGAAAACACAACATCTTATTTTGCTGTATGCATAGAATAAAGGCGAAGAACCAATTCGGATGAGTTTAACTGGCCTGGGCCTGTCAAAAAGAGCAAGTAATGGAAGCTACTGCTCATATTTCAAAATCTCAATAATTCAAAAGTTAGAATATTTCTTCAGATATTGAAGGACATCGTAGGAGCAGATAATCTGCTAAAGTGCAATAACTGCAATCTTTTACAGATTATTAAAATTACAGAATTTAGACATGCATGTAATTGATTGGTTTTGCCCTTGTGAGTAGAACACCAAAGAGGAAATTATTCTAGTTGTCTCGAGAATTAATCAGTGCCACCGAAATTTCATTTAAACAAGAAAATTATATTAACAGTCTATTACAATACTCTAGTATGTTTTCAAAGAGTGTGGATGTATAGTAGATGATTTTTAAAATGTCAGATCACTTGTTAAAAATGCTACGCAACTGAAAAAGCAAAAATGTTCATACAATCTTTTCAAACTATCAAAAGGCTGATTTAAATTCTGTTATTGTTCTATTGTGAGCACTTGGTCAGAAAAACCCAGCATTTGTCAGCAGTTTGTCTTACAGGAACCATTGTTTTTATAGTAAAGAAAATTTCTTCAGGGTAGCACAACACATTCTATTTGCTCAGAGCTAAAAATAGTGCCACTCTGCAGAGAACACTGTAGTACCTATATTTTTAATTTCTTTTCAATCAGAACTTCATACACCGTATATAATAGAATATACTGCACAAGCAAACCACTTATGAATTCATTGTGGTAGTCTTCTGTTTCTGAATATCTTTCATCATGAGTAGGCCTATTGAAGGCAATCTATGAAGTCTGGAAATTAAAGTCCAGCTTTGTACTAATTCCTTACATCAGTAATTTATAACTGCTAAATCCTTTAAGCAGTTGTCTTTCTCAAGTTTAATGCACTACAAATTACAGGGAAGAAAAGTTGTCACAAGCAATTGTAGATGCTGAAAGTTTAAAACATTCAAAAAAGCCAAAGTTTGCATTCATGGAATAAAAAATAATTGTAAGGACTACTAGATATAAAGGATCCATTCCTGGCTTTGAAATATCTGAGCTGTAAAATGCTGGAGAAAGGCAGGAGAATTTTCTGGGGAGCTGCTACTTGCAATATTCTTACCTTTTCTCCAGATTATGCACCAGGCAAGTAAGCAATGAAATCACTTCTATCATTCCTGACAATTAATTCATTCTAAAGACCGCAGAAAGAGCTGAACATTCTTAATAGTACTGGAGTTCACCTGCTAATCAACAGCAAAACTAGAAGGCAATTTTAATGTTTTGATCACTAAGATGCAACAAATTTTACAGAGAATCAGTTTATAAGTTTTCTCATAAATTCTGCAAATCAACTGATCAAAATATTTCACATAGAGATTTTTCAATATTTCCATTGTAAACTGTTGATTTAACAATATCTAAATCTTTCAGGTGGAAATAACTGATTTTGTGAATATTTCTAGTACAATTATCCAAGTTATTCAGTTTAGCAAGTTTGAAATCTATTTCAACTATATTGTTCAACTTTTCTTATCTAATTTTTACTACAGGAAATAAAACTGTTAGGACTTCATTGTGAGAAGTAGAATTAATGTGAAGCAAAGAAGCTACAAAATAATATTAATAACTCATCAACTTCACTCTGTGGCATTATATTAGCATCTGACCTGACATTATATTCGCTAGTAGTCAAAACATATGTGAAACTATCAGGTTTCACATAATATCAAACTACAAACCTCTCTGGTTACATTTTTAGATTTTATTTTACTGTAAATAAATACATAGTTTTGTTTTTCTTTCCATGAGATACTTCTGCTTCTGTTTTTTGGACAGGGCAAGGGGGAATCTGGTCTGCATGCCTGCCCATTCTGCAGTGGGACTTTATGGAGAGGAACAAGTCTGGGAGAAAAAAAAAAAAGCAGAAAAAGACAGAGAGTTCATAGGTTGCATTGATACCCTAAAACAGAGAATCAACTGTGGCTCTGGAAACCTCAGAAGCCAGATTCCTCATTCTACAGTCAAGCCCAATTGTGTATCCTTCCATAATTATCTGGACATAAGAGGATATAAGCTTCAGTTCATATACAAGCCTGAATTAATATAGGATAGAACTAAGGATAATGTTATGGAGTATTTGAATATCCAAGATGGAAATTTGAGTCCATATTTTTTATACCTACTTTTCAGCAGTGCAGAGCAGAGCAAAATCAGAGCTTCATAAGTTATCTTTTAAGAGGAACACTTCATTTTAGCTCATATTTAATTGTCTTATGAAATGTAACATTGTAGTGCAATAGATCTACCTGAAATATGTTACAGATCGTGTTTTATTCAATGTCATCTCCGATGGTAAATAAGATGTTCACACAGCATTCTGCAAATGAGTTGTTCATTGGAAGAGCAAACTCATTGAGAAAATGGAAAAACAAATCCACTGAGATTCTCATATTTAAACAGAAGAGGGAAGTAGAGGGCCAAGGTCAGTACAGTTCCAGCCATTGGGGTTCATCAGGGCTATCTTCAGATTACACTAATGATTAAAAAATCTGGAAATTAATGCCAGTTTCTGCGCAGCAAAGGTTGCCCAAGCAAGACTGAACTGAATTTGAGTTAGCTAGGTGACAGGAGAGAATAGAACAAACATTTTAAAGGACCATAGCATTTTCCCCTCCTTATCCATCAGATATCCGAGAGAACAGTTGAGTAAGAATGATTGCCTGTTTAAAGCAGTTTTGTGGTTGCCATCAAGCATCTGTAAGGCATTCAGCAACTGTTAATCTAGCACCTAGGATAGATCCTATCTAGAATATGATGAAGATCTTGAGACAGCACCTCTAGGGGTTTTATGAAAGACCAACATTTGAGAATTCATCACCTCATAATCAACGTGGAGGAGAAATTGTTAGGTGCCATCATCTGTCACAATCATACAATACAGACTGTGCCAGACACTGCATAACTATATATATAATCAGTGCTGGTTCCTTTCTGATCATGTTTTCAGTCTTGAGTATAAGAGGAAAATGCGAGCAGCAAAGGCAAGAATGACAATCACCACGTCAGCATGATGGGCATTATATTAAGTTGCCTAATAGTTGTCTAGTTTTGAAAAGTGTCTGTGAGCTATTTACAGATTACCAACTCATGTGGTATTCTGAGTATTGTACACTTACTATGGAAACAGCAACAAAAGAGAGTTCCTCTTTGAAAATGAGAGTGGTAGATGAAAGCTAACGGTAACACAGTTCAGAGGCTGATTTTTCAGAGAGTGGATTGTAGAAACTGCACAGAAAAATGTACTTTTGCCTCCGTTAGGGATGTCCAAGTCACAGAATAGGTTATCAAAGGGGAAAGCAGAGTTTGCTAAAGTGTTTTAAGGTAATTTTTTTGGGTTCTTGACAGCCTTTTTATTCATGTCCATTAAATTGCGGAAATTATTTTTCACAGATATTTTTAGACTCAGTAATTGTTTTTCTATTTAATTGCCTTCAGTGACTTTTCTGGGATGTGGAAAAACAGTTGACATTCCATTTTATTCATGGTTTTAAGATCAAATAGTTATAGATCATTTTTGACCCATTGCATGGGCAATGCACTTTTTGGACCATTTCACTGAGCTTCTCAGCATGAAAAGATGTGGGAACTGAGCTGTCAGCCTAATTTGAGAAACAGCAACAGCAGCAGAAGAATAACAGGACCTAGCTAATGCTTTAGTCAAAGGAGTAAAACTCCAGCAGCAGCAAACGCAGTCCCTGCTGTGAGAGAAGGTTTCTTGTGTATTATTTTTTTTTATCTTCTTTCCTGAATCTGATTTATCATACAGTGGTGTTATTCCTAATTGATTTACAAAGAAAATAAAGTCAATAGAACTGAACCAGAAGTCTAAAAATATACCACTAGGTTCCCTTCTTAAAAATTCTTATTTAGTCACTTCTCCATACCCACACTGATTTTTAATTTAATGTGCAGGTTTGGGGATTTCTGCCTTGAGTTTCTTCCCACTTCTTTTGAAATTACCCTTCTGATTTTTGGATCACAATCAGTCCTAATGAAGTGCCACTGCCAGTACAAAAGCAAGGAAAGGAATATTAAGTTTCACTGTCCTGTGATTACTCTGATCAATCAATCTCCCATTCCTGAACATGGAGTGCAAAATACTGCTTGTTTCTATCATTCACTGGGAATTTATGTGATACTGAATCAAATCAATACCTTGTCTACTATTCCTTGTATACTGCTAATATTTATAATGGTTATATATGCATCCACTCATAAGCCTTTGAAGCAGAAACCATTTGAGTTGAAATATAGGTTAATTGGGTCATATCTGTTGAAATCCAGAGATTTCTTTGAGGTCCTTTATAGGGTCTTCAGTTTACATCTTTGAAAGGGACAGCAGTCACTCTAACAGTAACATTTCATATGAGGACAAATGGATCTTCCCAATTTAAAAAAAAAAGCATGATAGCAGTACAGTTCTTGCTATTACCAGTGAAAAATCTGCTTTTCCCCCCATACCTCTATTTGCACTTTCTACAGCACTACAGAATTCTTTTTCCAAGTCCCAAAAAATCATCATGATATCTCAATATTCTTAAATCTTTTGGACAAGAGGTGTGAGAGATTCCCAACAATCTTATCTCAAGGGAATCAGGTAGACAGGAGTCCAGGAGTGACCCAGTTCATCTGTCACAGCACATCATAGAATCATAGACTGGATTGGGTTGGAAGGAACATTGAAGATCATAAAGTTCCAACCCCACCACCATGGGGTTGCTCAAAGCATCCATGCACTTGTGCAGTAGCCCTCAGTGGAGGATTTTCTGGATCTTAATGTTGTAGAAAAGGACATGTGGTGTTTTCATGCTCAGACTGAGCATGAAACAAGGTCTGCAGGAAACCTTTTACAATGTCCTTTACAAAAAAATAACTGCATTTTTTTTGTTCTCTGCTAGCAACTAAATATTCTTATCTTTTACTTTTACCTTGATGATGAATAACCCATACTGGTTTTGTTTTGTATAGTCTTCTCTTAAACCTCTTGCATAATACACACAAATATGAATACATGCATCCACTACAAAATTTTCTCTTGAGCTGCCCACCAGCAAAAAAAGCCAGAGCCACCAATAATGAGCTGTAGTAATACTACTGCTGTCACAAGGAGTACAGCAGTTTGTATCCTTTAAAGAGATTGAATTTATAAAGAGAAGAATATATTATTAAATCAACTAACAAAAATGGGAAACAGGCACTTCTGGATGCATAAACCTACTACTACAGGTCCGTATAAAACTTCGCCCTAAAGAAAGCTTCTCTTCCTCCAAGTATGCCTATTTTCCAAAATTATATCCTCCACCCTAACAAAATATTTCCACTGATGGTGTATTTTATTTTGGGACAATATGCTAGCTAGATCAGTTTACTGGCCTGTACCTCCTTTCTCAGGAATATCGTCTTTCTTTCAGCCTAATATCTCAGCCTTGATACCCCCAGCCTAACAAAATATTTCTTTTTCCCCATCTCTAACCTGTCTTACAGTCTTGTCATTAATGATATAAGTTACAAAAATATTTCCACCCTTATGAAAAGGTTAAATTCTAGTACATTCATCCTTTAGCAGCAAAATGTCATGTATTGAGATAGGCAGCTTTACCTCACTCGGGAATGGTTCTCACACAGTAATCTGCAAAAAATTTACAAACATAAAGGTGAATGTTATGATGATCAGAGAAGAAACATATGTATCCGGCCTATGTTTATGGTCCAGGAAATGCAGTTAGATACATTAATTTATAGATACTGTACCTAAAAGTTCATTGTAGCTGATCCTGTAACCCTACTCTTGGCCTGATCCCAAACTGGCCTTTTTTTTGTTGGGCTTTGACGGATATATGATATGATTATAATCAAACAGCTTGGTTTACTCACTTGTTTACATAAAGGGTTACTCCTTCACATGCTGCCATGAAAGTTGGTCCTACTGAAAAAATTCAGGAGACATACAAAAGCCTTTGGGTTTTTCAGTTGCTCCCCTCCATAGCTAATGTATACTACTCATAACATACAGATGGGTCAACCCTTGGTTTTACAGGCTGCCTTTGCCTATCAAAAATACTGTAGCAAAAAAAAAAATCAAATCTTGGCTACATAGGGTATATAAAAAAAATTCCAAACAATCAAACCCAACTTTTTCTTTTAATTATTCTACTAGGAAAAATTTCCTCCCAGTTTTCATCAGTAAATTTCTTCAAATCTCCTGTCCTGTAGCCAGCTTGACCTCTCTGATGCTAAGCAGCTGGGGTTTTTAAAGGAAAAAAATGCCTTTTGTCTTGAAGGGCAAAAATGTCAATTTTCCATATGCTTCTGTGTCCTATATAATATCCCAGCAGAGATACAGTCCACATGATTAAACTCCATAATGTAAGGCTACATTCTGCTCTAATGGCCTGTACTGCTAGTTTATCAGGAGAAAAAGTATCAACAATAATTCTGGTTTTATTAATTTAGCTGTCTTGTTTAATCAGTTTCACACTCTGTTCTTTTACCAGCTGATAATATCGATATCTGTTCTGATACTCCACATTTTAATCTTCTGAATTATCAAAGCAATAGTAATTATCAAAGCAAAAGCTTACAGATGCTTTTAAACTTAATTGCAGATATTTCAGTAGAAAAAAATGCAAATGTAGCCAAAAAACTTTCTTTCAGAAGCATATGTCACTCATTCTGTGAGCAGACTGGAGTATTTACAAAACATATTTTCTCAGCATTTTTCAGTAGTTACTCTTGTCCAATAGGAAGAAATGAAAGTTCATGCATTTAAAGTATTAAATGTATATGTTCGGAGAACACCACAAACCTTGGTTCAAAGTTTGAAAGAGTGGCTCCTAGTACTGTGTAGAACCTATTTTAAGGTTGTAACTTGTGTAGTATCAAGTTTCAAAAGATTCCTATAATTTATTTTTTAGCGTACAACAGGATAGAAGAAGGAATTCAAAATAACAGTCTATCCCAACTGTATAATTAATTCTTCACAAACCAATAACTAATGGGACATACTGACTGTTTAATTTCCTGTTTTAGCTTAAGTTTATGGAGGAAACAAAAAGTGTGTATGTTCTATCCACAGGGTATTGAATATACTTCTGCAGGGACAGATATAATTTCAGAAGAATTTGTAACAGAAAGTTAGGAACTTGGCTTTTGCTAGGAAGGTTTTCTGCCTAAATAGTACCTCTTTCTCAAAGACAATTTCAATGCTTTCCCCCCTCACAGCAAGAGAAGTTCTCAGCCTCTCTCTCTGATATGTGAGAGAAGAGAGATAGCCCTAAGAGACATGCACAGAGGTCTTGGGAAGGCAGGGGAGAAACAGAGATGATAAAAGGGGCCCTGAGGGGGCTGGAACTCACCTTTTTTTCCCTGGAGGCCTGATGCTGCATCATAAAAAAGTGGTCTTTGCATCTGAAATAAGTCCTTTTTTAATCCTTCCACTGCCTTGGCATTCTTGGGAAGAATACCTGTGTATGTTTACCTTACACTTCTCTTTTTAAAGCCTTTTAACTTTTAATTTTTCATACATTTGTCTATGTGAGATGTGATGTTGACCTATGTAAGGCTTTTAGAACATGTATAGTAAAAGTTGTAGCATCAAAATGGGAAAAGGAGTTCACAGCTGCACCCATACATCTTTAAATTCTCATAGATTCATATCAGATGCTCTTACTGAAACAAAACAAAACACAGAACAAGAGAACAAGGAAAACTGTTGCTGTCTGCTATGAACTTTCCTCCTGAGCCTTAGGCTTGCCTGAACCTCAAGTAATAACAACCTTCTTGAGTTTGCCTCACTTTAAGGACTTTGAAGTAAGTATACTGCTGTGCTGTTCAGAATTCAGCCATTGTGATTAAAAGAATCCCTTCAAATTGGTCTGAAGATGCTGGAATCTGTCTATTCATATCAGCTGGTAGCTTGCTCAGCCATCTTACTTGCCTCTCTGTAAATGTGATCAGAAAGCTGTCTTTGGAAACTTTGATGTGAATTCCCAATGCATTAAGGTAAGATGGGTAAGAGGGATCTCCTGATCTAGTCAGAGTGTGGGAGGAGACTGTGGGAGGACACAGGATGATTATGAATGATTAAGTTGTGTGTTTAATGCAAGGAGGATCTGTTAATGTGAGCGAACAGAAACACTCAAGTCCAAAGCATACACTTCGAGGCTTGACAGCTCATCTGGGCTAAATGTGCAGCCAGGCACAGAAAGACCTCTGTGTGAATCTGTGAGGAGTGAAGCAACATTGGAACTAACAGCATGAGAAACAGCCAGAACAAAAAACAGAATCCCAAATGGACTAATGGTTCTCCTAGGTAAAATGGTATTGTAGTAAGGAGTTTTTTAATAACTGTATTTCCTCAATCCTGTATGAAAAATCCCATGAAATAGATGACAGTGTTGGGACTGAAAATTAATGTGTTGACAAAAGGGTGCATCAAGAAAAAGCCAGGGTCAAGGGAAGAACATTTGGGTAAGCCTTTTTACATACACTTTTATTTCTCTACATCTGCACATTTTCCTCTTACACTGTCTAGTTTTTTTTTCAGCAGCACAAAATAATCATTGGCATTAAGAAAGTATTCTCAGACTAAGTAATTATTTTGCTGCTGGTGTGCTAATAATTAATTCTGTGAAGTAGTTCAGTGAAAACTAATTGTAATCTGTGCTGTGAACTACCAAAAAAGTATGCAACCTCTAATGCTGCTTTAGTATTTTCTACTACTTTGTTTCCTTATGCTTTGGGAGACTTCATTCAACATCAAGATGTATCTTAACTAGGTACTTGCTGGGAAAGTAATGCTGGGCTTTCACATAATGTTGAGACTTAATCACTAATGACTCTGTACTGATACTGTCTTCCTATATTTGAAAGTATTTAATTGCTTCTGAAAGAATTAGTTCCTCTAACTGAACATCGAGTAAAACACAATAAAGTAGTTTCTCAACTTTGATTCTAATAATGAAGGAGAAACAGTCTTGGATAAGATCTTTATCCCATATCTAACTTATCTTTTTATTTGCAAACTATAAACCAGTGTTCAGTCTACTGTTCTGTACCATTAATAAGACTTTTCCACTTCAGAATGGTAGGCAATTTGCTTGCCAAATTGTCTGTTTATCAGGAAGAATGTGAATCAGGAAAGTGATTAAGTCCAGCTATTAAGGACTAATGGATACAAACTGCTATCTAAATATTAAATAGTAATTGCAATTACGCTGAAGTGAAAGAATATGTTCTTCAACCTACTTGAAAGGAGCAAAGTTCAGGCTAAGAAAGATGAATTTTTCAAAAATATAATCTTAAAAGTTATCATAATATTGTACCTTTTTAGGTAAATTATATTCATTTATTTGATTTATCAAAAGGGTGAGTGAAATCTCATGGAAAAAAGAAGCACAGAAATAAACAACCTATGATACTCAAAAAGATCTTCAATCCTAACTAGTTAACAAGTACAATGTTAAAAAGGCATTTACAGCATAAATGTTCTTTCAGCCTATTTCTTGTGGTTCATTTCTATTAGACTAGACTAACCCATTGGGTTTTTTTAAAGAGCCTTACTTTCTTGACAGAGTCCCAGTGATATGTCACCTAATTTTTAAGTAAGAAAATTATCAGAACTATACAGGAAGAAGAATATGTTTTTTTCAAGTTGGGAGACATATCGTGCTTGTTTGAACACTCATGCAGTATCTGTACTCTATTAACTTGAACATGCTTCAAGACAAAACTTGTCATTTACCATTTTCAAAAGTCTCAGTCACTGAAATATGAGCCAAGGTTGCCTCAAAATCTGGTGAATCTTTGCTTCCAGAACATCATTATGGTGCAAATTCTATATTCTGTATCCCTTTAGTTCAGAAAGTATATTCTGCAAATTATTATCAGTTCTAAGGCTAAGAGAACAATTTGTGTTTCAAAGAAATCTGCAGTAGAAGAACCTGTAACTTCACATATTGTTATTTAAAAGATCTGTGAAACATTTCTCCTTGAAATCAACCTTGCATACTGCAAGTGCTTAAATATCAAATTTAGTTTCCTAGATGTGCCATTATTCCCCAGTAAAATTCCATAATTAAAGCTTTGACCTCCTCAGACTACTTGATAATTGCTAGATGTAATTTCAAATAATTAACAAAATCACTTTGTTAGTTTAAGTTTTACACAAAAACTAAACCACCAACCCACCCCAAACATGCTGTCAAGTAAAAAGCATGGGCAAAATAAACCCAGGGGATGGGAGGGACAGTGAGGAAAACATGAGGGACTGGTGATTTTTAAGGTCTCTGGATTAATATTTTGGTATAAGAAGTGGAGATGTTCTGGAAGACAGCTGGATATAATAGGTATAAAGTTTTTACTTTTCTGTGAGTCTTTCTCTACTCTGAGGTAAATAAAGGGAATATTCTCTTTGACTCTGAAGTGTTTAGTACCGAAACACTGAAAAACTTACCCTCACCACCTATAGACAAGAACAAGCATGATGGGAGCCTGAGTATGTAAATAACTAAACCTTTCGATGTCAGTTTAGACACCTTCTGCTCACTGGCTTTTTATTATTATTCCCTAGAAACACCAGAGAGAAGTCACAGTCCTGTTTTGCTGGCAGTGCATGCAAACCTATCACAATGACAGGCCCCACAACTGTCCTCAATGTGACCTGGGCTTGTCAAGTCTGCAGTCGTACACATTCAAGGACCAGATCCTTATGTGGTCAAATCAACCTAATGCTTCTGTAATAAATATATTATTTTTTTTTTTATATCAAAAGGAAGGACTTCTGTGGGTAAGGAAAACTAAAGAAGAATGTCAGAAAAGAACCTAAGTCAAGGAATTGCAAATATGGTTACAGATGCAGATTTCTTTGCAATAGAGTTTCTCAGGGATTTGCAAGGCATCTTTGAATATTACATTTTGGAAAAATTGAAAGAGACAATCAGTTGGAGGCACAAAATGTAACTTTTCACTTTTCTTTGTCAGAAAAATATAGACTTGATCTTTTTCTGAGGATCTTGCATTGGGAAGCTGCGTTGTTAGCAAAAGTTCCGTGCTCAGCAGCAGCAGCTGTAAGTAGCAATTTAGACAATAGATTTTCTTTCCATCCCTTGGAAATTTCTTTGAGTAGAGATCTATCTAAGAGCCACTTCTGGACATTGTCCCAGAGCCCAGTTAGACAGGCTTCCTAATTTCTCTCTGAAAAACAGTACCAATAACTTCACTGCACATTTCATATTTAAGTCACATTCAGCTTCCCCAAATTTCAATGGTGATAAGTGAAACTAATGACCACAAATGGATTTGCTTGACTTGATTGCAAAAGTTGCTAATGTTAGAGGTTGAGAACATTAATCTCTTATTTCAATGAGCATTTAAAAGCACGGAACATGGTGACTTTTTTGTGTAGTGCTTTCAGTACATTCCTAAATATTAAAAATATTTTTATTGGCTAATAACATGTCTCTGCTATCAAAAAAGGTGACGCAGAGTGGAAATGTTTCTATTTAACATAATAGATTTTCCACAATAAGACTTTCTTCAAAAGTCATCACCAAAGGCGTGGTGTTTCTCACACTAGCCTACTTCCAGTACATAACCAACCCAAATCTGCCAGAAATAAAGCATAAATCTCTTCTGAGCCAATAAACAGGACTGACTGGTGCAGATTAATTGTTTCTTTTAGAGACCTACCTTATGGGAAAAAAAATAATTGAAATTACATTTTAAATTACTCTAACTTCCTCAAGCTGTTTCCTAATGAGTTACCAAAACTACGGTTACAACTCACATCAGGAAGCCACCCACTCAATTTGACATCACCTTCTACATTTGCTTTTAACAGACAAGAATGCAGCAATATTTTAGAAATTAAAATTAAAGTTCTGCAGTTGGGGCTCAAAGAAGGATGCTTGTATACTTAGACAGTTCCTATAGAATTCTGTATTCAGTCTCTCATTTTCATAAGGTCTATGAACCAAGCGTATTAGCCAAACCAGGATGATATAAGCAGAAGGATAAATGTTTTAAGAGAACTGAAAGAAGTCTTTTAAACTTTGATGAAACCTTTATCATCCTAACATGTTCTATTACTTGAAGCTGCTACTGGCCAGCTATGACACCAGATTCTCATGCACTAATTTCTTCACATGTGTGATAGCTTGTGATTAGACTTCAGGTGTAGTTATGTGTGTAAAATGTGATCAACAACTTCTAGGCCTCATGTCCTGTCAGTATCTCTTAATTCTCTCCATACCCTTTTTCAGGGTGAAGCAGTAGCTGTAAAGGTGATGGGCAGAATGGAACTGTCCCCAGAGCCCATAATCCATCGCTGGAGAAGCTCATTGTAACAAATTTAGTAACTGTTGCAAATTTCTAAGTATTATGTCTGGTTTTCCTTTGATCTTCTACTCACCCAGTGTTTTTTAGTTCACCGCTGGACCATTACTCTAGACAATTCAATATTCATGTATCTCATCCCTAACTAGGAGGCTTGGAGGAGAATTGGTCATGAAGTATACTTCCAATATGCTGAAGAAAAGGTTTCCTTGATTGCTTTCTGTAGTTATGTTCCTTGCCTTGTTTAAATTATGCTAATAAACAGGGATTCTGCTAATGAACAAGATAGATTTTTAATTTCATTATCACCTATTTGCAGATTTGTAGTCCGTCATTAGTTCAATTTTCACACAAAAGAAGTTTTTAATAACAGCAATTAATTAATGAATGTGTTTATAGAAATACATGTCAAAACAATTTTTATCACACTGTCTAGAGAAGCACAGATAGGTGAGGTGACTTGATCACTATCACACAATAGATATGTCCAGTGCTATTTTTTGCAACATATTTTCCTATGCCAAGTCCAAAAGAAAGAGAAATCCAACCACTTTAATTTCTAGACAAATTAATTTGTATGTAAATACTGTTTCTCTTCACTTCTTATTCTGAAAAGAAAGTCAGTTCTTCCCTTATTGGTCATAGATATCTGCAGCTAATAAACCATTTTCTAAAAAGGCAGTATCCAGATTTTAATAATTTGTTCAAAATATAATCTCATTTTGTTTGCATGCACCAACCACAGTTCCAAATTACGTGATCAAGCAGCAAATAAACAATCATTTTCCTCTGGTATCTCAGATCAGCTTCAATATTCCATGCCGACAGAAATTCTTTCTCAAGAGTTGTCCATATGCTCAGAAACTGAAGCAGAACAAAAATTTTCTTTGACTTCGCTTCCTCTTCGAGCAGTTTCTGCACAGCACTGAACATAGTTCTCTAAACTAAAACATTCATTTATTCATGGAGGAGAAATACATCAAAAGTATGTGCAATAACACCATGAGTGAATTCTCACCATTATATACATATGCATAAAACTAGCTTTCCATTGTCTTTAAAAAAGAAATTCTGTATGGAAGGGTAAATTGCACGATATCAATCTTTGAATCTTTATTTTTAGTTGTCATTAGAGTTTATTAATCAACTTATTTAGTATGTCAAGAAATACTCTAGGGAAAAAATTATATAGCTCTGCAACAACCTGGAGATTTTTTTCTAATACTCTGATATATTTGTTCAAAGGTTTTGTAAGAACTGGTGATGAGTCAGATGGTCTCCACAAGCAGAATTCTTAGAAAGGTTGAAAACTATACTCAACTGGTTTTAATATGGTGAGTTAATTTTGGCTAAAGGCCAAACTCCCTCTTGGCTGCTCGCTTCCTCCCCCAACTCAGCAGGATGAGGAGAAAATAGGATAAGAAAGATTGCGACGTGAGATAAAGACAGGGACATCACTTACAAATGACTGACCTGCGGAAAATTAATTTAATTTATTGCCCATTAAAATAGATTCAGATAGTAAGAAATAAAGACAAATATTAAAACGCCAATGTTCCTGTCCTTGCTCAACTTTACACTTTCACTCTGCTTATGAGCTCTGGAAAATTTAAAGCAACTCAGTTCAAAGAAAGAATCCTTCTGTAATGCTAATAACTCATTTTGTGTTTATTGTATATCTTCTGGCAATTTGCTGTCTATCACATGACCATGATAGAATCATAGATTGATAGAATATCCTGAGTTGGAGGGACTTACAGGTAGTACAACTCCTGTCTCTGCACAGGAGAGCTCCAAGACTCACATCATGTGCCTAAGAGCATTGTCCGTATGCTTCTTGAACCTCATTTCTCTCGGAGATATTCTGTAAGATACTCTCACCTAAGGAATAATTTTACTTTTCCCCCCATTCCAGGGTGATATTTTTTTCCATATTCCAGACCTGATGAAACTTTTTTGGAATTGAAGTTTGGAATTGAAGTGCATAACTGTAACTACAGTAGATGGACACCATTTTCAGCACTGTAACTAGAGCAACCAAGACAGCAGAACTATCCATCTACGGATGGTATCTGAAATTCTGTATTCATTGTGCTGGTTACCAGCAATTTTAAAGGTTTTTTCTCAGATATAATAAAGGCAATAGGTAAGCAAAATTGCAATTATGTGATTTGCCCTGACATCTGCGTACCTAGTGGGTTTTGGGTTTTTTTAACTCTCTGGTTTTATGATGTAAAAAGTAGGGATCTTGTTCTACTTAATTTGGTGAAAACCATCAGAGTACAACCCCACAAAAGGTAATTAAAAAGGAAAGAAAAAAAAAAACAACCAAAGAGAGAAACTCATCTGGAACCCAAACTGATTTGTAAGCCAATTTATCAGCTTTAGAAAGTTTTAGGAACTGGCAATGCGAGATGCAAGCTTCCACAGTACAGTTGCTTTGTCTTTTTTTTTCCTTGTTTGTTTCAGTGAGAAGTTAAGATTTCATCCGAATTAAGACGTTACATAGAAAAGAGCACTTCTGAAACTTGAATAGCCATTCAAGACTGTAAGTGAAAAAATGATGCTGACAGAAGAGAAATTGAGAAGGGTGAATGCTTGATAAGAGAAGTAAGAGATTTATCTCTGGAACAGTTATTCTTTGAGGATGTTCAGCAAGTAATGTCAGATAGAAACAAAAGTTGAGGTTTTTTTCCAAGAATTAGGAACAAATTGGTTGCTATTTCAAAATAGGGCAAATTATGGGTCATATTTTCTCTCAGTTTTATTGTATATTAAAACATATGGTAAATATGTAGTCGCAATATATTAATGTTTAATCAGTTTTGGTTACTTTTATAATTTATAAGTCTTTTTACCAAAATATCCCTGAAAATACATATAAACGTAGAGCCAAAACAGTAGTTAAATTTTAGATCAAATTTATTAAAGAGTCAGCTAGGTAGTTCAATAAGCACTTTCAGCAAATATAAACTGGCACAGATATTAAAAAAAGCATTCCTGACCACCACTTAAAACACATTCCTATTCTCATTCCTCCCATCCCTTACAGCAGCACAAATGACTGGATGTGCTTATACAGTGTACTGGGTGAGAAATCTGCACAGATAAAAATGGAAAGAAGAAGAGTGGAAGGAATCATTTTCTGTCGGATCAGATCCTGCATCTTATTCACTACTTTGACACATGAACAATTTTTGGACACAACTGAGCCTTGAGAGCAGGGTATGGAATGAGAGGGACTTCTTTAGGTGGAAGTGGTGACCTGTAACTACTGAAATGGCTGCTGAGAAATTCCCACCTGAAAAATGCCAGAATCAAATTGCAGTATAAGCTTACTTTTCTGGTTCAAATATTTTCTAAAGTAAATGACAGATCAAGTTTTTACTAGCAGCATTTATTTGTTGTGGGATTATCTTAGCAAGTTAAATGGGAAAGTTAAATGCTGTAAAGATCTGAATAGGTAAACTACAATAATCTTATTCTCTCTTATAGTTAGATTTCTGTTATGCTGCAGGTTTCTTTCTTGTACTTTAGCCTGGATTCCATGATTCTCATCTATTCAATGATACTGTGGGATTTAAATCTTTTTTTAACCTTCTCAGCGATATGCAGGTTACCTAGCCTGGCCAGCTAATGAACCTCGGCATCTGCTTGGTCATGATACAAGAGGGAAATACAGATCAGTTCACAATCCAATGTTGTGACTAATGAAATACAGTGAAATTTCTTCAACAGATATGTATCGAATGAAAACTAATGTTTGCTTTCTAGTAGCTCCTAATGGATTATTGAGAAGGCAACAGTATTATGTTAATTATTTGACTTTGCTTATTTCTGGCAGTTGCAGAAGTTAGAATGTATCCTGAGGCCAATTTGCACTCTGTGTAGCTGCCAAACAGAGGTCACTGTTTCTACCTAGGGAGAAATAACTTGCCTTTTCCTTTTCCTTTCTTCTTTTGTGATAACAGAGCACTGCCAGCTCCAACAGCAAAATACAATTCCTACAGCCCAATGCACAATCTACAAAATTATTTAACTGAAACATTCATTTTTTTTCTTCTGCAACTTTAATCTGGCATAAAGCTTCCTTTAAGAAGGGAAATATTTTCTCTTCAGACAGCAATTTCATACTGTCTTATCATCTCCTTTATTGAGTAAAACTGCGTGAAGAAATGAAACCAAGTATATTTTGATTCTTCTGTGCCCAAAACAGATTACAATAAAATATAACATATTACAGATACCTACTGAGATTTTCAATGGCATTGAAGACACAGAAAGATATTGTTGAACTTCAGCATAGCTGGATGTTGTCTTTTGTACATAAGAACAGAACTAGTGACTAAGTACCTAGTTCCACAGTAAAACTGATTTAGGATCCTTGCTGCTGTGTGCTCTGAAAAATGAGGTACAATGTGGAACACCACAGCCCAGAAAACATCGTTTGAACAGCCAGGACACATCAGTTCTCCAAAAGTGGACAAAATATGCAAAGGAGTATGTCAAGTCTCCTCTGTAGTCTTCTTCCCTCTGCCACACATAATTATAGGACCATCTGATTTTGTGGGATGTCTCTACTCCCAGATTAGGATCTGTACCTGGTCATACAGAGAAAGGTGTTATCTTAGGCCTTCCATACTCAGATGTGGGACAGTCTAGGCTAGGTGAATAATAGCTCATTCTGCTGTATAAGGAATGCTATTTGCTGTGGAGTTTTCTGGAGCTGAAGTACTTCTTTAAGAATATTTTTTTCTACTGGTAGAATGGCTGATACTTTTTTGGAGGTTTTAAAAAAGAATTTCAAATAAAAACTTGGTTTCAGTTTCCAATTTTTAAGAAGTCACATGGGACACTCTATTCTACTTTTTATACAGGCTCTGTTTTAAGACTGTGTTTTAATAAACAAAGCCATTTATAAAATACTTCAAAATATACAAAATTGCTTCCATGCTCTTGGAGCCTCCTTTCACTATCTTTCAGGCTAAGGCTAAAAGTAAAAATATCTTCTAACTGAAGTGCAAGTTCTCCTCATATAAAACAGTGATCATGCATATATTAAGAGGAAAAGATGCTCAAAGATGCAGCACAGTTCTTTAAGAAGAGTGGTGAGCTCCTCCCTGTACAGCTTGTTCTCTGATAATGTATGAAGTTGGGAGAGAAAAGGGCATCTGCTCCTTCTGGCAGTAGAGCACCATGTTTTACCACTCTCATATTTCAACTCTATAATGCCTGAGTCTGCATAGAATCTAGGTCTGCAAGTGAGGAGGTGAGGAGTGGTTTTGTGTCCTTTGCTGTTCTCCATTAAAATCTACACCAGAACACCTGCAGCTTGACCCCCCAGGGGTCCTGGAGATTAACTACCTGCTGGTCTTAGAGACAGTTATATCAGCTGCAACACAGACTTTACTGTTTGGAAGCTTAAATAGATAGAGAATAAAAGTGCTGGGACATAGATATGCTAAAGCAGAGTAGGAATAATTTTCAAGGTACTAAACAGAAAATTTAGTGCTTGCAATTAAAAAAAAATGGCAACCCACAGAAACAGTATATAGGGCTTGCAAACAAAATTTCCAATCTATCGCAGGAACTGCATTTTATATTGTGTAAAATTAAAGCCCTAATAATTTCTCATTAATCATAATTTTATAGATTTTTTTAAAAGAATGAAATAATGATAACTTTATGAAACTGTCTGGTCCATGCATATTTTTGTTCTTCTAGGTTTTAAATGCTTATAATTTTTATGAGCCATTTCATATTTTTATGGGTATCTGCTGGAATGAGCACTGACACTCTGATACCAGAACAACTAACCTGTTCATCCAGATGTTTCCTTACCAGCCAGGGAAGCAACCCTCCACCCCATCCTCCTGAGTGCTGTCATTTGTCCATTTCTCACACCAAATCACAGAATAATTTTGTTTGAAAGGCACTTCCATTAGCATCTGTCTCAACACCCTCCTCAGAGCAGGTCTAATTTCACCAGGTTTCTCTAGGCTAAGTGCCATAAGGTCCTGAACACCTTGAAGGCTGGGGAGTCTACAACCTCTGGGGCCACCCTGATCCTCTTGGTAAAAAGGTTTCTTTATATCTAAATGGAGTTTTTCATGTTCAAGTCTGTGCCTGTTGCCTCTCATCCCATTGCTGCACATCTCCAAGAAGTGTCTGATTACTTCTTCTCTCCATCATCCCATCAGGGATTTGTAGGCAGCTGTAGGGTCTCCCCAGAGGCTTTCTCTTCTCCAGGCTGAACAAACCCAGTTCTTTCTGTTCCTCCCAGTAGAACCCATCCTTCAGCCACACAGTCACTCTGCAGGAGCCAGCCCTGTGAGAGGCAGCCTTCATGTCACATCTTGACAGCTGTGCCCATCCTGCCTATGCCTTGACAGATGAAAAGGTAGTTGAATGCATAGGGAGGAGAGTAAATTAGATGTATGGCCCTTTGCTAATTCAGCCTTCTCTCATGAAAAAGCTAATGGCTTTGAAATTTTGTATCAAATCTTGCATTTATTTTTGGATGAGAATAATGAAAACTTGTTCCCCTGTCAAGAAATTACAGTATTTCTTGAACTAACTAGATTTTTTCCATTTTTTTAAAAGAAAGATGGGATCAGTAAGAAAAAATTGTGCGTATTTTTTAAGCTTTGCTGAATTCTAACCATTTGACAAAGGATTTTTCTAAATACAGATAACTTTGGGTTGATCTTACATTGCTAGATGAGCTGCAACTAGAGAAAACAAGGCTCGACCTTTTTTAATCAGTAAAAATATGAGTGTATAAGAAAAAGATTTCAAAATAAAGATTTTTGAATGAGGTAGATATTACACTTAAAGAATGGCATTTCTGTGTTTACAAGGAAGGAAGATTAGTTATAAAACTATTTTTAAAATTGTGCCAACTACATTTAAATTTATAATGACTCTTGGAATGAAAGTATAAATATTTATGAATTCATGTTATTAATTTCTGTAGCAAATCAGGTTTTATTTAAATATTTCTGAAGTAAAACTATTTCCTTGGATAATGGAATCCAAATGATTAATTAAAAATGTTCATTTATAATAAATATCTAACACAAGAGCTTGCAAATAGTTGTTTCCTTTGGCTTTTATGCTTTACTAATACCTATCATAATAAGATGTAAGCTGAAAAAAATAATTTGTAGTATGACAAAGCTGTTCAACTGTTCATTTAAGGGTGAACTAAACCCTTAAATTATATGGAATATTAGAATAATTTTTTGTCTGAACAAATCAAGTTTATACCCTCCAAGGGGGCTGACTCCTTAGACATTAAATATAACCAAAGGAAATATCTTTAGAATTTGATTTAATCTATTAGTCTATTGTTGCCTTCCACAAGTGTTAATTGCCAAGAGACCTAAGAATGGAATGGCACTTACACTGAAACTAAAATGTCCTTTTTATGAACCGTATTTGTCTGTGTAATATGCTATGGAAGAAATCTACAGAGAACTATTAGCAAAATCAGCAATTTACAACTGATTAATTACTAAATTATTGCTTAATTGCTATTAGAAACTAGCTAATAATATATTAATCCTTGTTCATGGAAGGTGATATGGTAGTACATATAACTGAAAGCTGTTTATATCCACGGATACAGGAGTTGATATGATACCAAAGGATAAAAAACAATTGGTTTCAGCATCTTTCTAGTTCACATACATGTGATGCATACATTATATATTATTGCCAAATTTAAAAATACAAAGCAGCAGTTTTAGACAGTAGCCAAATTTTTCAAAATTTCTGTTTTAGGCCCCTTTCTCTTCTGTATACCAAACAGACTGAGAAAATGGGCTTAAAAATGAAACTCTACAGACAACACTTCCAGGGCTTGGGGTTATTAAGCTAAAAAATATAAGTAGCTACATACACATATGTACATTTTCCCCAGAAAAGACAGGAAAATAAATGAAAGTACATAATGAAAAGATCATCCACTGCTGGAAAAAAAAATGTTGAAAAATATTTTTTTTTCTGTTATACTTGGAGTTTTTATTAGGTTTTTGGGGGGGTTTTCGGCCCATTTTCCTAAGGAAAAAAATTGTTTGCTACATGAAGTAATTTTAATAGGAATATTTGTCTTTCTCAATTTGAAGTGCAAAAGTTTCCATTTTACAATCTAGTCTTGGCAGATCATGAAAAACAATGACATTACTTTTTCTTTTTTTTTTTAACAAAACCATCCAACATGTGTGGTTCACCACATGGTGGTTCAAAAGGTGGCACTCTTCCCTCTGTTGAGTTTAAATGCTTGTGTTGTGTACAGGGACAGGGAATAGCTGTCATTTAATGAAGCTGTATGAATTCCTCCCCCATCCATTAGTACATATGTCAAGAAAATGGGAAAATAAAATGCATGTTAACGATTTGCTTATTACTTACTAAGTCAAGCAATACCCTATTACAACTCCAACTACACCTCTTACCTGCCTCTCTGTGCTTATAGGATATAAATCAGCTCTGTTCACATTATGGAATTACAGACTGCAGAATTTCATTATGAATATCTATTTTTAATTGGCTTTGTCATTGTCAGATATTTGTTGTATCATAGAATCAACTGGGTTGGAAAAGACCTCCAAAATCATCAAGTCCAACCCTTGATCCAACACCGCCGTGGTTACTAGACCATGGCACTAAGTGCCACATCCAATCTCATCTTAAAAATGAGCCATTATGTTCATTCTGCCCACAAATATACACTAAACACGGTAAAGAGAATAGCCCCTGATTACCTCTTAACTCACCCATGTAAACTGTTCTGCTATTGCTTTCTCTAATAACTAAAAGAATATTTACAATTTTCAGAAAGGAAAACTAATCCACTTTCTAGCTGTAATGCATTAACTGAAAAACTGCAAAATAACAGATGTCAGTGCAGATTGGATTTATTTTTCCAATATGCTTTCAAACGAATGAATGTGAAACTGTTAATACTTGTTGTATCTCAGAAAGTTGGTTATATTTACATGATTTTAATGTCTGTTTTTTTTAATGTTAGAACTGCAGTCGCATATGTGGGAGGTAACTGATGTTTGGCAGTTTCTCAAAAGAGCCTAGCTGCTATAAGCTTGTCATTTAGGATGACAGCCATCTTTTCTTTCCTATTTATTTTGAGATTTCATAAATGAGATAATTTTTTTCGCAGTTAAATACTGAATGCAGTATTCCTACTCACAGTAGAGCTCAATACTCCGATAAATGTTCTAACAATGCTATATAGGCAAATGAAAAAGGGTATCCTTTTCCAGAAAGAAAGACCTTTTAGTGTCCTAAAGCACTCTTTCTTACATTGTTGTTGAAGCTGTACAGAGACATTTTCTTCTTGATGCAGAAGAAATACATAAGAAATATATTCATTCATGGTTCATTACTTGTAGGCATCTTGAGAATGTGATAAAATGAGATCCACTAACAAACCAATCTGCCGAGGTTATGGTCAGGAAAAATAACATTGTAAAGAGTAATGTCCTATTACTTTGAATCTACATCCTTTGATGCTGTGGAGTCAGGTATACTTACATTAACGACAAAGACTTTTTTCTTTTCGCTTCTGTGTTATAACATCAATATAGTTATGGGAGAATGAGCTGACCTGGTCTGTAGCTTTTCTTCTGCATCATACACGTTGTCAGCTTAAGTCTCTCTGCAGAGTCCTCATTAAAAAGGGGAGTGGAGGGAATGAACAGCTTGCTTTTTTCAGATTCTAGATGGGGTTTGTAAATCTGACAGGTAAAGAAGAGAAATGAGTGGGTAAGAAAAATTTTCATATTATTGAAATTACAAAAATCTGTTTAGAAAGTCTTGAGAAAATTAATATTGGACAAAATAGGGTTGTATATTACACCTTTTCTGAATATAACAGGCTTTGAGGGGTTAATCATTCAAAAATGCTTGTGACTGACACCCAGATAATCTGCAATTGGAAAATATCAGATGAATACCAGCTGAGATCCTTGTCCATGAAGAGATTACTTTGCATAAAGACCTGTGCTATTAGGTATTTCGTCTGCACTTAATTTTCCTGTCTCCTCCATGTATGAAATATTTTTCTGCTATAGAAATATGAATCTTACAGATACAGCCTACTTGCTTGTTTTTAAAATTCAATTATCTAATGTGTTTTCAGGCATCAAATAACTTTATAAGGGCCATACAGAATGCACTTTTTGGTTTGCTTCACGTAAATTTTTAAGATTTTACACAACTTAATATGCTGGGTTCCTTTGTGTGCTTGCAAGCATGAGCCTGCAATTTTCCAGATATGGATATTAAACTACACTGCGCAGGTGTCCAAGTAGGTAGCTATGTAGCTTCAGGTCAATACTTATCTGCTTGCTTGCTTCATATCTGACTATGCTGTTTACTTGAAATGAACCAGACTTAAATAAATACAGCAGTTAGTTTATATGGAATCATGCTTTCCGTTTTGCACATTTGCAGCTACTGGAAGCAATGAAAAAGAAATCAGTTTGAAAGCTTAAAAGCCAAGGTTTATACTACAAGCCACTCAATTTTTATATTTCCCCAATGTATTTGAAAAGCAAAAGGTATGGAAAGAGCATGGAAAAAACAATTAGCATGTCATTATGAAATATCTAAGACTGAGAACCAAATAGATTATTTATTAGGTAAAATAAATGCTAGGTAAAATAAGTAGCTGTATGTCACCATGTTGAGCTCTCCAGTACTTTAGAGTGTTTGAAGATTCACACTACAAGTAACTCACAGAAAATCTTTCCTATCACTTATGATTCAGACCCTGGGCTTCATAAGAATTGGCATACAAAAAATATTTTAATTTCATGAAAAGGAAAGGAAATATGATTATCTCAAAAGTAAGTAATTTAATCCTGCACAATAACATATGCCTTTACAGAATTACTTAAAGATATTAAGAAAGAAAACTTAGTTTCTGTTAGCCTCACAAGTTTTTATTACAAAATTAAAAAGAAATTAAAAAAGTAAATCTAATTTCCTTTTCAAATTGTCTGTGATTTTTCCAGTTTTGTATACCATTAGTCTTGAAGTAATTTATTAGTTTTGTACTTTCTTATTGTGAGTTTTTTTATTACGTGTTTCACTCGGCTTTCCATGCAAAAACTGAAAATTGAAATATAAGGAATGTTCCATAGGGTCAGTGCAAATGTCTGCCTAATCCTGGCAGTGGCTAAGAGCACATGAAGAAGAGTATGAAAACCAGGGCTTTTATATGACCCCTTCTCTTTTGGATTCTATAAGTTCGGTGAAGCTGTGAGTTTAAAAGTATAATTTATGTTTAACAGCTATAAGTGGAACCATCTTCCAAAAGTGATCTTCTCCTATTGTCTTTTAGTATATGAAAAAGCTTTGTGTTTATTTTTTACTTATAATGCTTTACCCTTAAGCCTTTATATTAGAGACCGAATCTCAAGATGACTGTACTTTTGCTTAAAAGAACAACCCCAGAAGCTGTGAATCCAGCAGATGATGCCAAAGTGCCTAGAAAAAACCCTGATATATAAAAAGCTCTTTCTATAGTCTGAAATGGGTCCTTGTCAGGGCTTCAAAATCTGGATATAAATTTCTTCTGACCATGGAAGGCCTGCTTCTGGGTCAGGGGAGAGCAAGTGCTCTCAAGAAGTACGAGATTCGTGATTTTGCTCTCAGTGGAGTGTAAACTGCTAAAGGCTGCATGCCTGTAACTCGCATTCATAAAAAACTCTGGCTCCTTTGTATTCACAGAGGGATATCAAACTCCTACATATACTCTGGGGAAAAAAAAAATATATCTATCATCATGGCTAGGCTTCACGAACGAAGATTTGAGAATATATATATATGCTGGGAAAATAAAGGTTCTGTCTCTGTCACAGGAAAGTATTACACTGATGCTTTTAGAAACTGTGGAAAGATATTTGTGACCTCCTATGTTGTGTTGTACACCATCAACTCTTCAGATTTCTGTTACAAAATGTTATTTTTGCTTTAGTTGGATTTAGAAAGAAAAACTACCTTTTAGGCTAGTATTTCACACCTCTACTCTCTGCAAAGTATACAAAAGGAAAAGGATTGTTTACTGGTTGACTCAAGGAATTCTAATTTCTCTTCCCATTTTCTATCTTTATGCCTTCATCTAAGCTCCTTAGGAAACAGCCATACTATCTATTCTCACAGAGGCTCTAAGCAGAGCTTTATTAGCAACATGCTTCTGAATTCTTCAGATTAATATATGACTGAAATGCAAAGTGCCCTTACTGATTATAGAAATTGCAGCTTATATAGCCAGGATAAAGCATTTTTCATAGACAAGCTAGAATCAAATGCTGCTGCATTTATATCCAGAGTGTGTGTTAAAGTTAGGTAGTAAGTACTATCAGAAATTCATTAATTTTGTTTCCAATGAAAAAAACATGCGGTCTAAAAATATACTTAAAATATTACTTGGGCAGCATCTAGGAGTGCTTGGCTTTGAATTAGTCACCATGTACTTAGGGATAATTATAGCACTTAGCGGAGTGAGAGTGAGGAATTGTGGTTCTTGTTCCTGAAGCAGAGATAATTGCTGTGAACAGACTCTCCACCCGTGCCATTCTATAAACACTCAGTTTGGAAAAGTGGAGAAGAGATTGCTTAGCTTATTTCTGCAAATAGTCTGGAGCATTAAAAGGAAATCTGTTTTAGTGAAATCAGTGGTAATTTTGCTGTCTTCTTCAATAGCTATGTCTTACTCTACCGAAGTATCTGAGGCCTAAATACGGTTATTAGTCTATCTCCTTAGCGTTAGTAGTATCCATCTGACAATACCTGCTTTCTGCAGAAGTATCCCCAAAGGCTCCTAACTTACTGGTGACCCTCCCCTCTCTTTCCATTTCAGTCCCAGATGTCCTTACATGCATCAAAAAAGCCACACAAGAACTGAATGTAAACCAGCCCACTCCTTTCTGAGGCAAACCCCGTGTTTCTGGTATCTAGCAACTGATTGATGTGCACAGGCTTTCTTTGTTCCCTCAAGCTATGAATGCCTCCATCATATGCCTATTATTCCCACAGATGCCTTGATCAACCACCATACTTTCTCTCCAACTTTCACCAAAACCTGAACTGTACACAGTAGCAATCTGCTCTATGCAGAGACTGCAGATGAAAAATACATCCAAGGACCATAATGTTTGATGAAGATGTTGCATAGGCTGGTGTTAGAATATGTTCTAGACAACTTGCTGTTGTTTCTCTGCCCCCTTGTCAATCCCACAAGCCTTTTCATGTTTTTCTCAAAATTTCTCTTCTCTCTTTCTCACTTCTAGAATGGCTAAGACACATCTCCAAATTTGGCAGCAAATTCCCAAGGAAGAATTCACCCATTTTTTTTTTCCAAAAGCAGCACAGTGTGTTGGGGACATATTGAAAGAACCACTTCAGCAATGTCTCTCATGGCTTCTCCACCCTGTTGGCCTGCAGTGGGACTCCTGCCATAAGGAGACGGATGTCACATGCAGAAGAAAATCTGGGTAGTATGGAAGTATGGAAAAATGCATAACAATTGAAAAATTGCCAAGTAGTAAGCCATATATGCGATGAGACAGCTGGCCTAAGGAAGGGAAGCATGCAAAGCATTTCTGTTTCAGGTATGGACACCAATTTCAGATGTTCATACTAGTTTCCAAGATGGCAAGAGAGTCAGAAAGGAACTTGTGCAGAGCTTACTGTTCATTCTCACTAGGAGAGAGACAACAAATTAGCGGATTTTCTTAGACCAAGAATAAAAAAAAAGCAGGCCTTTCCTCATTCCATATACTTACATTTCTCAGTCTTTCCTACTTCTCTAATGGAATATCTAGCATAACCATCCTCTCTCCTTCAGAAACCTGAATCTTCAGTGTGAAGTTCAGCTACCTAAAAGTATCTAAGTATCTAAGCTTCCTCACTGGAAATAAAAATACAACCCTATTGCTCTCTATTATCATCTAAAGCCACACAAGAAATATTTTCAAAGTATGACCACATACTGAAATTACTTTTGTGTCAGACACAATAACCTATGAAGATGTTTTAAAAATACAGTTCTGATTCAAAATGTTCTTCATTATCTGAGTATGGAATGTTAGCTTATTGTTTTGTGATCTTAGTATGATGTAAAATAATCTATTGTTAGAGTTGTCTACCAATGAAAACTGTGAGTCTAAGTTCCTGTATCATCCTTCATTTGATCAGATAAACACAGTGTGTTTTTAAGGCAATTGCATTTCATTTGCATGTTTCTATATTTCTGGAAAAAAAAAAGCAAAACACAGGCTTAGTACTCTTAAGCACATTAAACAAACCATATTTTTAATATTGGAGAATATTTCATATATGATGTAATGTCAAGAAGTATTTTTTCACCCCAGTCAGCAAAATTGTGTTCCAATGGAATTATTCTTCACATGAGAATCAAATGCTGGCAAAGTAGCATCTAAGGAAGCAGAAGCATAATTTTAATCATGATTTTTACATGCTTTTTAAAATAAAAATCACAATATATAATAATATTTATTACCTATGTACAATTTTTATTCCTAGATCAATTGTCAAAAAACAAAATGTCAATCTCCAACTGTTAAAAACATGACTTCTTTGTTCCTATTTTAAGTTGTTTCTCCTTGAAATGACATTGCTAAAAATATATTTTTGGGAGTAATTATCAGTTCTTTTCAATGTTATATGTTTCTTCTGTGAGGTTTTTACCTAAAAATAACTACCAACCTTGAAATCTTCACTCTCTTCACTCTGGTGGTTTTTTTAAAATATTTTGTGCACACTATGAAGTGACACTATATTTTTAAGGAAAGACACCTATTGTCCTTTTTTGGTATATCCTGTCTGCGAAGTTCTGTAAAGAAAAATGATATAAAAATCAATAGGTTGGGATTTTTTTCTTATTTCTTCTATTGATTGTCCAAAAGCACTGACATCAATATCTGCACCACTTATGTAAAGAACTTCCATAATTTTAACTTAAGAGAGCATGCTGGTTCTAGTATTTAATAAATCAATTCAATATAGACTGTTTGTTCAGCTTGCTTTCAATTTTCAACAATTAGTTAATGAGTTGTGGTTTTTGCAAAATCTAATTACAGTCTCAGATCTGTAGGGACATCTTGGGGTTTTTTAATCAATCCTTATGTATTGAAAATCTTCTTACTCATCACCACAGTCTGAATAATATGAAATAAAAACTTCTTTTTTATTATAGAGTCATAGGAAAATTTACTGACTTTAACATCTTGAACATAGAAAGCTCAATAAATATTGAGTGATTTTAATGTTTCTTTGCTTTGGACTGTCAGGATGAGTAGTTCTTCAAGACAGTTCCTTGAAGAGAGCTTGGGAGTATATAAAAATCACCAGAACGTTTGGGTTAGAGCAGTCACTGTTTGAGTAAATTCTTAATTTTTGAGTAAGTGATACCTCTCTTCTGGGTGCTGACTGGTGAAGAACTGAGAATTAAAAAGAACAGACACTACAGGCAGCATCAGATACTACTGGGGTAAGAAAACACAAGAGAGGATCCTTCTGTATCCGTCACTCACAGACATGATGGGCAAGAGCTTTTGAACCGGTGAATGGCATCTCCTGGATTATTTTGTCAGATGATAAGCAACAGTGGGCAGATTCCAGAAATGTCAGCTTTCTACCTTATCGGTTAACAGGTGAACTCAGTACAGATTTATATGCATGGGCATCGACTCTTTCCTCTAGAAGCTGTCCCTTCACTGATGGCCAAACGACACTGCTCAGTCAGTATCGTCCTCAGGGTCCAGACATTCCTTGTTGACAAGATAAACTGAATGTTTATGAAAGAGACATCTGGCAGCCTGATGCACCAGCTGCACTGCCAGCTCTGCTCCCTGCCTACAACTCTGCAGTTTTTGGAGAGATAGAAGGTGTTCAGTGGTTGCACAGCTACATTCCCAAAGTCCAGCAGCTCTCAGGTTGCAGACCAGAAAGGCTTCTAAAGAGCACACTGAAATAACTGGGTTGAAATGTAATGGTGTCCTGATATCGATGTGGTCCTTTATCAGGGGCTATTTTTGCAGAGCTGAGCTAAGAAACAGGAGAGCCTAGGAAGCAGCTGCCAAAAGCCTCCTCAGTGTGCCATGCAGATAAGCAGAGGAAAAACACCAGGCAATCTGGAATAGCTCCTGCATACCCACGGAGTATGCAGATATAAATGCTATAGTATGTGCTTTCTGTATTCATACCTGATCCTCTTCAAATCTGTGCTACTTGGTGATCTGAGGGCACAGGGATCCCTTTTAAATGAACATGGATGTATGGCCCTAGGTACAAACAGAATCCTTTTGCTCCTAAACGCTTTTCCCTAGTTTTAGCTTTCTGTTATGTTAAGCACTCGTTCTAGCTACAGTTTGTTGACTCGGAGTTCTCAGTATTAACACCTGAGAACAAAATCACAAATCAGTATTTTGAAATCAAATGTGTTCTTAAAACTATAGAGAAATCTGTGAAGTTTTCAATTGACTTAATTTAAGCTGCCTTAACCTCTTAAAGGACACAGTGTAGTTATCTGTATGTCATTCTATGTATTACTGCACTGCAATGTGTTTCTTGGGGACAAGGTTTTACCGTTATAAATACTTGCATCTGCACTGTTGCACAGAAGAATATTAAACACATCCAGATAAAAGACAGCAGTTGAAAAGCAAAAATGTCTTTTGATTTAGTTTACAGACTGTAAGCAGTAGGAGAGTGTTGTTTTTTTAAATCCTGTATATATATATGAAAAAAGAAGCTGAAAAAAATATTTTTTCTGGTCGTAGAAAAGTTTTTTACCAGTACACAAGCAAAGTATTCACTTTAATGAAAGTAAAATGGATAAAAATAAGTTTGAGAAGAATACAAGATGAAACAAGAAGTAACTTCATTGAAATTAGGCAGCTACAAGAACAGAGCAAAGTCAAAGTGCACATTTCAGAGTAGGGCCAGCACACCCTGCAGAATATTTATCATTAACATGGATCGTGCAACGGAAAAACACAAGTTAGCTGCAGTAATATTCTCATTCACAGAACACTAACTTCAAAAACTAGTGTTTGGATATTAACAAGAGTGTATTATTTAATGGTTTTCCTTAAAAGTCCTTTTCATTTTAGGCATTTTTGACCTGACTACTTTCTTCTACTTCCCCATTTAGGGGATCAAGTCTTAAGAGACAGTAGTTGCATAACATGAATATTTTCTTGCTTTTATTTTCTATCTTAAAAAAAAATTACCTTTAGACACAAAAGCAAACAAACACGACAAATATCCAACACTTTTTTTACTTAGACAAGATGGTGTCAATGAAAGCTGATCTTAGTGCTGTTTATTTAGACACTAAAGTGCCCATAGAGGAGAGAATTTATCCTGTTTGCAGTGATATGCAGGTTAAAAATAGCATGGTAGTGAAACAAAACACATGATGACAATGTGCCAGATGACAACTAAATGGCCTAGAAATGGAATAGAAATGAATTCTATGTACAGTCATTTTTTCTTGGATGCTTTCATTTTCTATACAGATTTTCTTTTCTTAGCTATCGTCTGCTATAGCATGACTCAAAAGTAGAATAGTTAACAGAATCCAGTGTTAACCACAAGTTAGAGATAGGCTACTAAATCTGGAGTTGGTGTTTGAGGAGGTGGGAGGGATTGTTTTGTGCAAACAAATTCTAGATTTTATCCATTAACTGTATTCATCATTATTTCTTTTAATTAACAAGAGAATTTGTAAAAAAATTACCAAAGAAAAGGCAGTTCTAGTATTTTATATATCATTAGTTTAAATATCTCACAGGAAACATTTCTGCTAACACAACTCAGTGTGCTTTGAGAACTGAATTTATTCAAGAGATTGATTGGTTTTCATATTTTCTCTTTTCTATCATAGACAGAGAATGTTTTACTATTTTTTTTCCTCCCTTAGTTTGCAGAAAGTATAAGTTAGGGACAAGAAACAATATAGAATCCACTTTAAAAAAAAAAAAATATCAGAAGTGTTAATCATCAAGCCTAATTAAGACAAATCTTAAGCTGCAAAGAGATTCTGCCTAATTTATCCTAAGAAATGTTTATAAGGAATGTTAATAATGACATGAAAGGAAGTTAGTCTGACTATTGTTACTATTACACACAGAATAGAAGCTTTTCAGAATAAACCACACTTCAAAATTAGTCTGTGAGTATTCAGAAGAGAAAACTTCAAGTGCTTTGGAAATTTATAATCCTTCTTGTGAAGTTAACATCACTGGCCATATATAGGTGTGTAGTGAAATTAATTTTCTAATATTAAGGAAAAGTCACTGATTTTCTTTTTAAATCCTCAAGATTATAAATTTTTGAAGAACCTTTCCATTACATATGCTCAAATCCTTCAAATGTAGTACTGTAAATACATTCACTTCTCCCTCCCCAAATTGATTATGTCTCTAAATATTGACTACAGCAATTGCATCATCATTTTCAGTATTTAAAGAAACCTGATGGTGGTATCAATTGTATTATTTTGTAAGTGATTTCAGGTCAAAACCCACAGTATTGATTAGACTCCAGTTTTGAAAGAAACAAACACATGGAACATCAATTGCTTTATCTTCCTGTGCATATATGTGAGCGTGTGTCTGTGCGCACATGCGTAGCTGCTTATTTTTATGGATATGGTTTTACTAGTCCCCTGAGGGAATGGTGACATAAATCAGCTAATCATGAGTGCAAAATTATCCTTTGGGCATTTAATTCATTGTCAGAATATGCGAAGCCATTTCACCTAAATGATTTTTAAATTATTGAAGAGGCTGGGTACTGTGCTATGTATGGGCTGAAAACTGGTTTTCTTAAATACAAAATTGAATTCAGAAGTTATTAAGTATGCATGCTTGCTGCTTTCCTTTGTTGTATGCGGTGAAATCTTTTTAAAGTTGGAGATGTTTACAGTGCTGGAGCTGACTGAACTCCAAGGCTCTTCACTCTGAAGTAAGGATTGTGAGCCCTATTGCTTACAGTCTTGATGGGCAACAGAGAGTCCATGCCTTGAGTACATACACAGCTTTGCACTGTTTAGGTCTCACTGCAGATGGCTATTTCACCTTTTGCAGAAAGTCTCAGGGCACTTGTACTAAATGTTTGAAGACTGTGATTATTTCAGAAAGGTAATAATATTAAACAGTATCTCCACAGAAACATATGTGTACGTAGGATATAGCTATACATGTAAACATTAAAAAATATGTTTATTAAATAACTTAATAATTTCTTTCTTAAGACCTCTGATTTGATTCTTTCTGCCTCTGAACACAAGATTTAATTTATTGTCATTGATGTGGGCAACATATCTTACAGTTTTCAGGTTGTAAGAGGAATTCTACATAATAATCCTTACTATTCTAGAAAATCCTCTCATTCTCCTAGTTGTATACAGCCCTATTCAAGCAATCTTTCCATACAAATTATGTCTAATGTAATTTCAGAACAATCTCTGGCACTGGCAACCAGTGAATCTCTTTTAGTGTTAAATGCCTTAACAGAGCCTATGGCTGATTTTACTAGAAATAGACTCAAATCTAGCTCTGAATTTAACACTATTTCACATATTAAGTCTATGATACAGAGAATTTTGAAACTATTTTCAAAATTAAAAAAAAATTCAAAAAAACTAATTTCAAAAGGCAGACAGATCGTCAGTTGTAAAAAACAAAGATAAAACCCCACAGGAAAGTTATGTTAATGATATAAATTTGTATAAGAAAAAAAATTGTCAACACAATTGAAGGAGCAGTGGTGCACAATTATTTCCAGGACAGGTTTTTGTATCTGCCTTTTTGTGTCTTTGTCAGTACTGGTTGCAGAAACAAAGATACAAAATAATTAGAACAACAAATCTCAGTTCCAGACAGTATAGTTTGGCAAGATTTTGAAGCTTCTCTAAGATTTATGTTCTTTCAATTTTTGACCAATGCTGAATCAACTGCTCTGCAGATATGGATTTTCTGATTTTTATGGTTTTATTTGATGATTCTTATAAAAAATAAAAGTAGCAATATTAGTGAGTGAAAACTTTTTTATTTCAGTGTGTAAATCAAAAGCATGCTTTATCACTGTGTTCTGCTTATGATGAGTTTTCATAGGCAGAGGTTTAACTTTTTTTACAATTAATTGAGTCCTTGCAATTCTTCTTACTCCTTACTCCCACGTTGAAGATTCAGCAATACACAGTTTGAAAAGTTCCTTGAAAAATTTTGTATGGGAGGTTACAGGAAACATAAGAAACACTCTCAGTCTTACCAGACATGATGACAGAGGATAGCTTTGCAGAATTTGCCACAGTCTGGGTCCACCTTCTCATGTACCCAGTGCTGTGTCAGGATAAAACCTTCTCAGGCAGGTTTTGGATGTCTGTGCTGGCATCAGACAGAGCCTACTTCTAGTTCTTCAGGATGACACTCGAATCTAACTCACTCATGGAGAGTGGATCATCACTCTCATAACCAAGAATATAGTCAAGTTGTATTTACATACAATACTGTAGTTGAGTATGATATTATTATAGATACATTATAATAGAATTAAAGTATTATAGTTACATCATAAATCCTGTTAAGAAAACAAGCCCCTCTTAAAAAAACCTGAAGTTGCAGAACAAAGTCTTTCCTGTTTCAAACCTACCAGCTGCTTCACAATCATGTCCTCACTTTTAAAAATTACTTCTAATTTTACATTTCTTTCTCATGTATATTATTTTATGCATTTAAAATGGTTCTTCAGGTCTGAGATGGAGTTTTTTGGTATCTCTGGGCTTCACTTCCTCACTTGAAAATCTAGAGTAGACTTCATAGACTGTTATGCATGCCATTTGTCAAGTTGGAATAACTGTTTATTGATTTAAAATGTTGAATTTGAACTGTCATTACCTGTGGATTTTCCCTAAAAGCATTCTTTACACCTTTAAAAATATCTGTGATTACCCTGGGGCATATGTTATCCACAGCTCTCATCCAGGGCTCCACTTATATCAGCACTTATATCTGTTATTCTCACAACTAGGAAGTACAGAGTACTGCTGCATTTCTGAGTTGTAATCAGACATGAAGTATGAGATGCTCGCTTTTCAGTTACAATGGGTTCTAAGAAATGGATTCCTCTGTATTACCAATTTTCTCTGAAGATTTCTGTTTGCAGCCTTGACTTTCTCATAGGATTACACTTTAAACTGAATGTAAGACTCTGGCTTATGTTTTTTCTTTTTGAATTGGAATTTAGAGTGTGTGTATATGTATGTATATGTGTATATATGTGTATATCAGCTATTAATCCAGACAGTTGTACACACAAGCAAAAACATTCAGCTAGCTTTCAGAGTTAATTGAAAAGCAAGGTCATTTGAACTTAATTTTATCATTTGCATATGAAAAAATAAAAGTCAGGTTGAGGAGCCTTTGAAAAATTTGCATCTTCATAAACAACTGGGAAACCATCATATATTGATAAAAAGACTGTAGTTTTTGAAAATCTATTTTCAATGCCTCCTCCTGTACATAGTGTATCTTCAGTTATCTCTGTATATGGTCTGTAAAACTACTGCTCATTATCATCAAGTTATTTCAAATATAATGTTTCAAAAATAATATTAATTTAAGGAAAATATATTTAATGTACATTTTATACTTCAAATATAAAACCACATAATGGTTTAGACCTTAAACAAAATTAGGGTCTATAATCACTGTAATAATAAAAAATAAACTGAATGGTTTTCTGGAAGAACAAACTTTCCCAAAGCAATCACTTTTTTCTTTTCTTTTTTTTTTATTCACAGCTGCAAGTTGAATAGAAAAGTAAACCTGTTTCTAAGAAAGGAACATATTTGTATTGTGTAGTGTGGGACATGATTTAGGAAAGAATACTATAGAGCCAATAAAACATAATGCAAGTGCTTTGTACAGGCATCACAGTAAATTATCCAGTGCTGTTTGCTTTTTCTCCCCTTTACCATGAACGGCGTTTTTCAAATAATTGCTGTAAACTTTCTAATTACTCTTCACAATAGAGCAAATAATTCTCAGTTGCAAAAATTTTTAAATTAACTGTCATGTAATCATGTTCCTAACCTTTCTAAAGTCCTTGGATGTCATACTCAGATCCATGATGTTCAACACCAGTCTTCACATTTCTATGATTATTAAGTGATGATAAACAGTAAGGCATGCAAATGATATATAATTTTATGTTGCATTCCCCACAGCATATTACAAATCACGCCAGAATCTCTGTGGTCAGGTCATATACTTTGTTAGGCCAGGCAGCATGTGATGTCACTCCCCTGATAATCATAAACATTTTGCATAGATTTTATCTGCTGTTCAAAAGAAACATGTAATTATTGACTAGGCCAACCAGATCTAATAAAATAATAGGGACTTCCAAGTCCTATAAGCATGCACTAATCAAACCCCTTTAAAGCTTCCACTGCTACCTGACCCACTGTATGTCTTTTCAGAAAAGTGTATCTTTTCCAAAAAATTAGGAAAATATCACAAACATTTCCAAGATCTCTGAGGCTCACTTGTGCCCCCACTTCCCCTCCTCAGCTTTGCTGTGTGTCTACAAACTTTCTGAGATTTCACTGGTCAATGAAGATCATTCTTTATCTCTTTCTAACATAGTTATTTTTAAACTGGTCCATGCATGTTCTGTGACAAGCTCCAGTATCTTCACTGTAGGAAGTAGGACAGTTCTAATCTATCCCAGTAATCAGGGATTTGGATTTTCCACACATAGATACACACATATATCTATTTGTGTTTCTACATATCCTGATATTATCTTAATTAGATTTGAATTAAGGGCTATTTCTTTTGGGCAGTGCTCACACATAATGAAACATTTTAATCTTCAATTGGCAAGCTCAGAGGAGACCTGAGTTTGCAGTTAGAGACACTGCTTTTAATTTAAACAAGAAACGAATAAGAAAATATCAGTGAAGAGACAGAGTGAACAGAAAAATTATGGTGAAGTATTATTTAGCTTTTCGTGGTGCTTCATTTTGTCTGTCTTAAAGAAAGATAAAGCCATCTTTTGACTGTAAAACAGCATCCTCCACATACTGGACTTTTACTGATATTTTTAAGTATTGAAACTTTCTGCTCTTGTTTTAAGGTGCTGTAAGATGAGAGGCCCACAATGAAATACCTGCTTTGCTTTACGTTTCCTGTAGATCCTGCTGTGGAATATGCCATATCCACGCTGTTTTCTATCAGGTGTTTTTTGCTCAGTCTGGCTTGCTTTCCAGGCTCAATCCTTTTGGTTGTTTTTTCAGCCGCATAGAAGGAACACTTTCAAGAAGGTATTTGGAGTGGAGGGGGAGGTGGGGAGAGGTGTCTTTTTTTATGTGGGAAAGGAAAAGTCCCAAAGATAAGAGAGAAGGAATGGCTCCTTTGCTACCTGCCAGTACTTTCTTCTGCTGAAAGAAGTGCAGAATTTTTGAATCCTCCCTCCACGGGTAAGAAATGGGTGGAAGTAATTTGTTAAATGACCTTACTGTCACCGAAAAGTCTCTATCTATAAATATAGACACCAATTTTGCAGTGCTTAGATACATAATACTTTTCTTGCAAACATTAGTAAATCATACTAATTCTGTGGACCAGGTTGTACCAAATTTCTTTTTGTTAAGCAACACTTGCTAATACTGAGGACTTCCAGAACAAAATAGAACTCAGCAAGGATGATGGGAAGTATACTTTTATGTTAAAAATTTATTTGTACGTTTTACAAAAATACACATGCAAATCTGTCCATTTACCTTTGTACCTATGGATGCATTCTTTCATTATTTGAAAAAGTGATACTGTTTATTTGATTCTGAACAAAAAGAAAAATCAGAGTTATGGTTCTTCAGATGACACACTGGGGACATGCTGTAATTCTGTAGTATACATGCATTTGTCAGAGATGAGTAGTTTCTACTATTACCTGTGTCGCACAAGGTCTTACCCTGCCTGCCATCAGCTCTCCACAGAGCCCACCTTTTGACTCTTGAAGACTGGCTGCTTTCCCATTAGGCAACAGGAATACTGGCTGCTCTAGAGACTGCCCCCGCCACCCACCCAGTCCGCTGACTCCCCTTACTTTTAATCACAGACTTGGTGGATTTGCCATGAGGGGTTTTATAATCTGAGGGCTAGAATAATTACCTAGAGGAGCAGCATATGCAGATGACATCAGAACACAGTTTTGGCTCCTACAGCACTGTAGACTGAGAAATCCAAAAGTCCAGGACATAGCACCCCTCTCTATGCTTTGTATCATGCACTTTCGAAATTACTAGTCATTATCTCTGTCTTACAACTGTAAAGCACTTAAATTGCTTAATGACTTTAGCTATGCACTAAGCATGAATTCCAGGGCTTGTCATTAGCCTTGCACATTCAGTTTATGCTACGTTTTTAAACATATATTATGTTTAAAAATTATTCCCTATATACTTTAGGTGTCCTGCACTGTTAGTGCTGTGAGGGACTGTAGACATCCAGCTCATTAATCCCTTAACAAGTTGTTTATCAGTGACATTCTGGCAGTTCAGCTGCATAACTATAATAGTCAGACTTCCTGCTCTCTAGGCCTGCATGACATTTCTTAAGCCTAAAATCTGAGGTCACATTTCTCAGGAGCAGTTTATTATCTAAATGTAATTTTAAGTATCTTGCACACAAGTCATTTTCACAGCCTCATGTGTTCCTGGAGCAAAGAGTAAGTTTTGCTTTTGAATGCTCAGTTTTAGACCCAGATAACCAGCAGTATCTCTATTTGACCTCTATTCTGGTGGCATTGATGGCAAGCGAACCTCTCTGAATACAGATCTCCCTCCTGATCCCACATTACAGGACATACAGGCAAGCTCAGTTTGTTTCTCAGGTCTCACTCCTGCAAACACCATGTTCTCAGAGATGTGCTTTGGTGCAATTATTTAAAATGGTTTAAGACAATATCACTTCACTGGTTTAAGCTCTGCCTCCTGGCCAGAGATTGCTGCAAGGAATGTGTAGGTTAGAGGTGAGGTTTGTTTGTATCGAGATAATAGACTATGAATTGGGGCAGGAGAGACACAAACACATGTCCTGTTCTACTATGAAGATGGTAAGCTCTGTTTGGCATACTGCATTAACCTTTCAAATTTATTCAGTTAACTGAACCCCTTTACATAGTTGACTGACAGATCTTTTTTGTGTTGTTTAGGGCTACTTCCAGGTGTAAATCCACTTGCTTTCCTAGACCCATTTGGCATGAAGGCTGAAGTCTGCTGGACAGTTTTGGTGTGCTAAGTCTGTCTAACTAATAAATTTATTCAGTTGTAGGAGGAGAACAATGGCCTGGAACAAGCATGCCCCTCAGCCTGACAAGCCCAAGGAAATTAAAAAAGACATTTTACAAGAACACTACATGTCAGAAATGACAGGCTATATGCTTAAATACAAACTCAAGCCCACCAATACAACTTAGCATTTCTAGTAGCAACAATCCAGTTACCAAAGTTAAATACTATCAGTTCAAAAGATGATGGAAGCAAAAATGAGACACATTTGAAAGGTTTGAGTAGCTGCAAAAATAAAAGCTGGACTTCAAACTCTACTCTTATCTAAAACACATTGCCTATGTATTACATACATTGTGAGAACCTGCAAGGAGAAAAAAAAAAAACCAACAAAAACCCCAAAACAAGAGGAAAAACAAATTAACAAAAAGAAAGAACGTCCCAAAAAAACCCATCCCAAAGCCCATCAAACCACATGAGAAAGAGAAGGGAAAAGGGTTGAAAGGTTGAAGAGCTGAAAAGTGTCATTATTAGTGTTCCTAAATGTATATCCAGCTTTTCTTTCCTTGGTTTCCGGAATCAGGCAATTAAATAACCATTGCAACTTCAGTGTTACTAGTCTGTGTGGCTGCAGAAAAATTAGAAAATGACATTTTAAAAGGCTTGGTATTTAGAAGGTAGATAAAAATGGATCACGTATCTGGATGTTCCATAGTTTATCTTTCTAAAAACCGTCATGATGAACTCTTTGAAGGTCTCAATGCTCAGAATCATCAGAAAAAGAAAAGAGTAACCTTCTTTCCAATTTTGCCTTTCATAACTGTGGCCTGTTCTCCCTGTTTTGTGTTCATGGCTGTACATCTGGCCTGAAGTCCATGGATGCTGGAGACGTCGAACTCCATTGGCAACTAGATTTACACAAAAAAGTTTCTTTGATTTGAAAAATTGGGTTTAATATACAGGGACAACTGAGGGCCACTGGGGGTTGAACTTCTTTATATATATGATGGGAAGGCATTTGTGGGAGGCTGTGCCCTACAACAAAACTAGATTGGCCTGTTTCCATGATATCCATGCAAAATTTATTGAAATTAATATGAGTCATTAAACGGATTTCAGAGCTTTCTAAGACAGATCTAAAGGAGCAGCAATACAACTGAGTGTAATGGTTTGAAAAACTGAGGTTGTAGCGAATTGCCGCTATGTAACATCAAAAACATTAGATTAAATCACAGAATCAAAATACACACACCCCAAGCAAACAATCAGCTTACATTTTCATCAACCAACGGAAATCGTACCAACTGCATTTCATGTTGACAATCATACAAAAACTCAGCGTTACAAATTAAACATTGTAAAATAAAGTACAAACATCTTTTGCTATGTTAGGAATGTTTATTTTCTCACTAACTAACTTATTGTTTCCAAGCATTACATTCCCAGCACTGCCACAGTGAACACAAAGCAATTCCAGCAATGTGGCCCAGGATCTGGACACCTCACTGATACCCAATGTAGAAAGTACAGTAGCAGCACTTGTTTCCAGTCTTACCCTCCGGGTGTGGAGTAACAGCCCACAGTCATTTATTCGAAGCCTGAAGCTTTTAACAGAAGGTAATGCCTTTCAGGGAGTTCACTGGGGGATCGAGCAGGCATCCCACACCCGACCGATCCCAGGCTCTCCGTGCTTTGGCGGTGCTTTACCCGCGGGCCACGAGGAAGAGCAAGACCCGACTCCCGCCCCGCGGGCTTTCTGTGCCAACGTGTGAACGTCTTTGTGTTCTCAGCACGTTTCGCGCTGCAAAACTCGTGAGACACCTAAAAGGACACTTTATGCATTAATTTTGGAGGTTTGCCCGTCTAAACTCTAAACCCAAGCTCCGGGCGCCTCCGCCCGCTCCAGGGGCTCTGGCTGGCCTCCCTTCGGCCGCGGCGGCGGAGGGCGCACGCCGGACGCTCCCGTGCTGCCGCCGCCGCCAGCCCGGCTCCGCGGCGGCCCCGCGGAAACAGCGCGCAGCTCGCGATCGGCAGCGTTTGGGATTTGCTTGTTCCCTCCCTTCAGCAATCCCAAACTCCGTGTCAACGCGCTTATTTCCTCCTGCCTCCCAAACCAGCTTCCTGCCCGCGCTGCTGCTGCTGCTGCTGCTGTTGCTGCTGCTTCTCGCCTACCCCACCCGCCCCGCCGCGCCGCCGGTTCGCGGGCGGCCCGGGACGGTGGCGGCGGAGGCGGGGGGCGGCCCGCGGGCGGCCCGATTGGCGCAGCCGGCGCACGTGGGCCCGCCCTCTCGCCTCGGCGCTGGCAGCGCGGCTGCCGCGGCCGCGGGGCACGGCACGGCGGGGCTGGGCACGGCGGGGCAGGACAGAGGAGCGCACGGAGCTTTGCTCCGCGCGGGTCCCCGCGCAGGTCCCCGCGCACCACCCGCGGCACTGCGGCGAGAAGAGGTAGAGGAGCCAAGCGGAGCCTGCAGAAAGGTGGGTGTGAGGGCGGCAGTCGCTTGCTGCGGGTCGCGGTGGCCGTGGGGTGGGCGGGGGCGGCGTGCCCACCGGTTCCTTCGGAGCTGCGCCGCGCCCGGCGCGTTGGCGCTGCCGGCTGCCACGGCGCCCGCGGGAGGAGTTCTCCCAGGAGCGGGGCAGCGAGTTAACGATTAACTCCGCGGTGGCGTCCTCCGCCCCGACCCGGAGCCGGGAGCGCCTGGGCGCCCTAGGGGTGCTGGGCCGAGGCAGCTCTGCACCCTCGGGGCGAGACGCTGTTCCCGTGCCGCGGGCGGGGGCGGCCGCCGCCGGAGCTGCGGAGCTCAGCCGGGGCGGGCGGTGTGTCCGGCAGCGCAGCCCCTGCCCGCGCCGTCCGAGCGGTGGGAGCGGAGCGGCGGGGTGTCTCGGCCCTGCAGCCTCCCCGGCAGCAGGATTTGCTTGTACGGCGGCCCCACATTCCGCGTTGCCGGGAGCCGCTGGGCGAGTGGGGAAGAGCAGCACAGAACCGGCCAGCAAACGTTAAGCAGCTCTACGGGTCCCCTTCCAACACGATGTTTCAGGAGTAACCTTGACAGTGCAGTGAAACGGCCACTGCCACCATCCCCGCCTTCTGTTGGAACCAGCTTTGATAATGGAAAAGTAAAACCTACAATAGCTGTCGTCTTTATCCATTTGTGTTGTGCTGATGCTGAAGTCTGAAGTTCAAGGAAATATTTACCATTATTTAGAGAAATGTGGGGTTTTTTTCATCATATTGTGCCCCCTGTCAAGCAGAGGAGCTTAAGTTTTAGGAATTTCATCAGTTTGCAAACCTCTCTTTTTCTAAATATAAGCTGTCTTTTAGGAGATCTTCAACTTGACTGTTTTCCATTAGTGAGTCAGAGCTAGTGTTACTGCTTTTCATTGCTTGAACAGGCTTCACAGACCATGACACCTCTCTTAAGAGTTTTAAGAATTGTTGCTCATGTGATGGGGATCATCTGGGAACTCTGCCTAGTGTTACTGAGGCAGACAGGGCCTTATCTTTTTCCATCCTGAAATACTGGAAGATGGCAATAAGGTATCTTGTTTCTCTTTTGATTATGACATCTAATCAATGCTGTAGTTTCCAAGCACCCTTTAACTCTGGTTTTTTTCTGTAATGGTAGTAAGTTCTTTTAATGAGGCCCTAAGAACTCCAAACATGGTAGTTTGTTTTTTTTAAGTAATAAACACAGAAGAGATACTTGTGGTAGTTTGAGTGCAAGTAATCATGATGGTGAACTGGGATTTTTTTTTCCCCTCACCTTCTGTGAATATAAACTTACAACTTCTTGCCCCTAGGAAGAATGATCCCCTGTGGGGTTGATGTTAGTCTGCTTGATAAATTTCTTGAAAAAGTTACTTTCAGTGAAATGTTTTAGCATCTTTCTGCCTGGGGGAATGCAGTTATGGTGTAGTCATGCCACACTAATTTCCCTTCTGTATACTGTTGGTTTTTTATGAGAATATACCTTAAAAGTTGGATGGCACCTTTAAAGATGCACTAAGGGAAAACAATGAAAGTAAAAACTACTGTGACATTTTGAGGTAGATTCCCAAGGTGAAGGAATTTTCAGGTGGGAAAATAGCCTAGGAAGAATTGTACTGTGGAAAGTAAAGGGTGTTTTATACCTGAGTAAGAGTGTTTGCTGTGGAGACTGAGTTTGCTCTTTACTTGTACATGTTGATTACTCCTCTCCATTTCATTTATCTCCAAGTTTCTGACTGTGTCTCTAGGCATGGTCTGGATTTGAACATCTAGAATCAGGGAAGTGAGATAATAATATAGTAATATGTGCTATAGAAGGCCCAAGAGAGAAGTATTTTACATTTTTTTCTTCCAGATGTATTGTGTTCAGATCATCTCACTCTTGTGTGCATGTGGGGCATGTGCTATTTATAAAATCCTCGGTATGAAGATTTTCCTTTTTCCCTTTAGGTTGAATATTTTTTCTTTGCACTACTTCAAGCTACTAATACCAGAAGTTCACTTCTCAAGATAGATTCATCAATAGATACTTCTTGTGCTTGTATTGTTGTTACTAGATTAAAGTGTATGTTTTAGAGAATTTAAAAATACCTTTTTTAAAAAATGCTGCTTAGAAAACTATATGGGATGAGACATCTTCTATTTTATTATGAATAAAATTCTGTGAAATGCCAACTGGAAAATAGTAACAGTTAGTCCATTCTGGGGGGAGGCATGCTGTCTAAATAATAGTACATTTGTTCCTTTGTAATTTAATGTCTGTTTCCAGTGAATAGCTGGTAAGCTAATGTTGCCAAGGTTGTAAAAAAGTGTTTTAATCACAGTTTTGGAAGCCTGTATTTGGATAACATGATGGTAAGACAAACATGTCTTCTGTTTTTAATCAGACGGGAATGTTATAGCTAAAATGTGTACAGAGACAAGTCAAGTCCTTCAAGAGAACACTTAATTTGCCTAGTCTTTGATTGGTGGTCTCTAGGGATGTTGGGGATTTGAAAAATGGATGAACTAAAAAACCTTGGCATTAATTTGTGTAGTAGCCAGATATGCCAGTGTATTCATTAATATACTTTTGCATATGACTGCAGCAGGCAGTGCTAACTGTATAGAAGCATGTTTAAATTTAGGCTTTAGGGTTGTCTACTTCTTGTTGTTTTGAGTCAGGACATTCAAACTAGGGTTAATCTAGTATCTTATCAGTATTAACAAACAATGCCTGATTGTTTCTGGTGCTTCTTGTGTAGCGTTCCTTGGTTATACAGATCTTTAATATGGAACTACTAAACCTTTTTTTTTTTTTTAATCCCCAACAAATTTCTTAAACTTGGAGAAAAGGAGAGGAAAATAGTAGCAATAATTCAGACCAAAAAATATGTTTACAAGAGAAGGGACTATTGGTTTTCCTGCCCAAATAATGTCATGGAACATTTAGGCTGTGATGTTTTTGGCTGGTTTTAGGGGAGTGGGAAGAAGGACATTGCCTCTTACTGCCTTTTTATAACTCCGCTAGGTAATCTGCTAGCACTGAAATGAATGATGGTTTCTCAGGAGGCAAATGGATTTTTGAGGTTATATGTAGCAGAAATAAACTCATAAAATGTATTCATTCACTGGATAACTGAGGGCCAAAAAGAGACCAAACCATTTAACAAAATAATTGTATTCAAACTCTTTCAAAACTGCCATTACCCTCTCTCCATCCGAAAAATCTATTTCTGGTAGTATGTTTTCTTTTTCCAGTGTACGTTCGTTGGAGACTCAGTTGACTTTTGGCATGTGTTGTTCATTGTGGTGCTCTAGAGCTCATAGTTGAACGTTAAGCTGCCTTTTGTTCTGTCTTAAGCTTAGGCAGACATCCTCTGCTGAGGTCTTTGACACAGACAATGCTGTGGGGCTTCTTTGTTGTAAGTATAAAAGATAGCAATTCCTTTGCAAATGGGATAGCATACTTTCCCTTTCATAATTTTTCTTGGCATACAGTGTTGGGAAAAGATTCCTGCCATGCTGAAGGTCTGGGAGCAGTTTGGACCATAATGTTCCTGGAAGGGTGAGCTGTGTTCTTTAAAAGATAGCACTTGTATTGGATTTCTGTTGTTTGGAAGACCTTGGTTTATATATATGTGTATGTTTAATGTTGTCAGCCTCAGACTTTCACGTGTAGATAGTGGTAATGCAATGTCACTAGCCCAGGGGAAAAAATCTAGACATTTCTGTTCTGTAACATTTTGATTTCCTTAATAAAACAGGAGCATTGGGAGTGTTTAAGATTGCTCAGTGATGCAGAATTCTTACCAGTGGCTCTGAACGTGAGTTATTAGAAGTTTTACTGTGATTAACTGATATGAATTAAAGTCCAGCACTGAAAGCTGAACTTCTTTTTTCTTGCCCTTTAAATAAACTTCTGGTGTTTTCACTTCATTATCTCTTCTTAGAGCTTGGGTGTGTTTTTTATATATGTGAAGTTTCCAAGTAGCATAAAACACATAATGTAGTTATAGCCAGATCTGTTAATAATAGGGAAACCCCAAAATTACATTTATGTGTATGAAACACTTAGAATGGAGAGACTTTGCAAAGCAGGTTTCTGGATAGGTTGGGTTTTTCTTGTCTGTGCATAAACCAGTTCAATTAAACCTGTATCACTAATAAATAATAAACTTGTTTTGGATTAGATTTCAGTATAAGAAGTTCATCTACTACTTCAGTTAAGCTGAACCAAAATAAACACGGTTAAATTATTAATAAAGTTCTGCTGCTACAGAAACAATTCCTTTTGCTTGAAGCATCACCATAAGGTAAAATTGGAAATGTCACTTTGATAAAATTTGGTGTTTGCCTGCAATTCATCTGCAAAAAATAAATACTTACAGTTTTTTCTTGGTAATTGGGCTGACCAACAAGTTTGTTATTGATTCATTTTGGGTTTGGGTCTCCTTTTCAGAAGCAGTTCTGTCCTCTGCATGCAGGCTTCTGTATCTTGCAATTACTTGCTTACAGAACCCAAACAGTAATTCCCTAAGTTTACATACTGGTTTTTTTCAGTATTTTTCAGTTGCAAAATTGAAAAGTAATTCAGTTTTGTTTCTACCTCTCCGCTTGCTAGTGTATTTAAGAGGAGGGGAAGAATAAACAATTGGCCATATGCAATCCACACTTGGAAACTCCCTCTTGGTAATTAATAGAAGTAGTGGGATGTTCACAAGCTTCCTCTTGAATTGTTTGCCTTTGTGGGCGATTATCTCAGCATATCAGCTTTCTGTATTCACTTCAAGGAACACAGTGCTCAGTTCAACATCGTTAATCATATATAGAAACAAAGAATATGATCAGTTATTGACAGATTAAAATTACACTGTTAGAGTGAGTTCCTGTTAGTTCATTTATTTTCTTGAGCTTTTATGGCAGGCTCCTGACAGTGTAATAAAGTGTTCAAATGCTCTGATGTGCTCAGAGGTCAGTAACTAGTCTGTTAGCACCTTTATGACTTCAATATAAATATGGCAAAGAATTTTGTGGAGTGGGAATTTGTTCAATATAGGTTAACAATCAACTCTACCCTCTGATAGCATACACTTATTATTCTGTAGGATTCCATGTTGGGGCCTTAGTCTTTCAGGCAACATGCAGTGGAGAAGGGATGGATGCTCAGAGGAGATGTGCTTTGCTCATGCCTGGCAATGCAAAGGGACTTCTTTCTGACTTCCTCATGGCCATCAATTCCATCCTGATAGGCATCCACTGCAGATGGGCTCTGTACCTGTGGCCTTTGACACTTTTTTTCATTGAATGAAAGTTACAAGATGCAAGGAGACAAAAAAGTGTCTGGTATTTTTCCATAGAGAAGGACCAACAAAAGAATTTGTGTTCAGCTGCCCTTAGTCTCTTAAGGACAGATTTAAAGGTAGGTGTTGAAACTCAAAATTCATAAATTAGTTTTGTAATTTTAAAATCCATATGCTGAAGTGTTTGCCTGAACAAAGCAGTCTGACTTTGAAATACAAAAAAACCGTGAAGAACACAGAATCATAGAACAATTGAGGTTGGATGGGATCTCTGGAAGCCTTTTTTTTTCAGTTATATCACACCATTTTATTTAGAAGAAAAGCTGAGTTAAGATTAGCTTGTTTTGGACAGTGCTTTTGGGCACATGGTGTGATTCTTGGGGTTGTCTGTGCAGGACCAGAGGTTGAGTCTGATCCTGGAGGGTCCATTCCCACACAGGGTATTCAATAATTTGTTTTGGGAGATGTAGACAGGAAATTGCTGCTTGTAAATAGAGGCTCACTAGTTATGAGGGGATATCAAAGAAAGGAGACTTTGTTTTGTAGGGAGACAGCTGAGTGAGGTCAGAGAGGCATTAACAAATGGAATTGAGTTTGCTACTAGAACTGAAGTTTTCCTAACTTATGTTTTTTTGAGCCTTCTTAAATAGGAACCTTTTCAGAACCATCTTATATTGTGCCCAAGGTATTTATTTTTGTCTTGATCAGTATGGAAGTTCACTTTCAGTGTGTTCTGTGGGCAACAATTATTCTTGACTGATTTTAGTAAAACTCACAACTTAAGAGAATTGAAATAATGTGTCAGTTGTTCATTTAAATTTTGAAAACATCAATTTTACTGTAGCCTGTGCACATTTGCAGCTGTTCAGAAGTGACTGTCAGAGAAGCAAAGTGATTCAACGCCATATGAAGTGCTGGATGCTTCTTACATCGCTGCTAATGTAGTATGATCTATATTTGAAAAACGTAAGCAAGAGTGAATGTTTTAAATATTTTTTTCTGGATGACAAACTAGTTTGGCTATGATATCAGAATGAGGTTGCTCTAAGTTAGGGTATTTGGATTGCTTTCAATTTACCAGGACCTGAAATACACATACAGAAATTTGTGATTTAAGTGTGTGTTTTGAAGTTTCAGACTTTATTTAACTCCAGTGGAAACTAAAGGCTGTAGTTGACTTCACTGAGACTTGAACAGAGCAACTAGACATGCTTTATCCCATGGAGTTGCCTTCTTTTTCTATTTCCTATGCATTTAGTTAGGCTTCAAACATTTATTTAATATGTAACTGTGGGACTTAAGTGACATGTTTCTTAGATACTAAGGTCATAGTTACAGTACATAATCTATTCTTGAAATACCCAAATCTAAGATTAAGGATTTTTCTTAGGTGATTGGTTTTATCTTGCAAAATTGTTAATTAACTTGCAGTTTAGACACAGATTGCATTTGTGATTCAATCTGGGCTTAAAATTGGAGTCTTTTATGTCAATCCTTGCATTGACTCTTGTGAGTCAACACTCTCTACTTTAGGTACATGATTATCCCGTGACCTGAGATGTCCATGTTTCCTGTCTAGTCAGAGGAAGGAGTTTGAAGCCCTGAAGGCATAAATTGCAGCATTATAGTTTCACAAAATAGTAATGACATTACTTCAGTAGGCAGTATTAAAAAGCATGAACAGAAATAGCTTTTATGTGAGTTGAGAGTAAGGCAATACAATTTTGTGACTGTACCGTGTTAGCTGAAGCAGGCTATGTCTGTTGGGTTACAGCTCATCATGGCACATGACTGTCCTTGCATGCCCCAATTTATCAAGGTGATACTGTATTGTGGATGGTTCTTGTCCTCAGCCCAGGGGATTAGTTGCATGGGGATGTCTCTTGAGAAAGCTTTGTGAAGGTAAGATTATTGATTATCTCTGAAATTCCTCAGGATGAAGTTAGGACCTGTAACTTAATTTAATGGTGTGATGGAATCTCAAATATGACATTTAACATCTTAAAATAAAGATAAATCCCATGTGTCCAATGATTTAACTCAGAGCACTTATCTGACCAAAGGTTAATATGCCAGCCCCTAAAGGATTAAGAAACCAATATGTGTATACCTTGATTAAAGAATCTAGTAGATGCGAGCTATGTAAAGGGCACCTTCAGATCCTCAGAAGAATTACATAAAAAGCTAGTTTAAAGTTCTATTCAGTTGTTAGACAGTGTTTCATTTTAGGGAACAAAAAGTAGGCTATTAAAATATTTTAAACTTTGGTAACTTTTAATTATTTTTTTTTTTGGTAAAAATTATACATCTTAATCTACTAAAAAAAAAACTTTAAAGATAACATCTGCCAGCTAAGAAATGTCTTGATTCTATTTACTTTATTCCATGAAAGAAAAACATATATGTGTGTATAATTTACATGTGATGCGTGTACATACACCCTCCCTCCCCCAGTGGATTTAGTCATATCATATAAACAACACTGCCTTAAACTGGTTTTTTTTTTTTTGGATGGTTGTTCTCGTGAAAGAGACAATAATGTTTTGAAGTGAGAGTAGAAGTGCTTATGATGGTTCCAGATATCTATGAGTCTAACCCTGCTTCTAGTTACTTCTGTATAAATCTTTTCGTTCTTATAGAAACAACTGCTTACTTGTGAAAGTGGGCAGGTCTGGGCTGAGACAAGGCTTCTTCCTGTTGTCCTTCCGCACTCCTATTAGGGAGGTAGTAAGAACATGTTTACAACTCTGCTTTCTGTTTCTTGCAACTAGTTTATTAGGGAGCTGACTTGGTTTTCTGGATATTTGTGTAAGTAAAACTGGGAATTTTCCAGTAATATCAGACATTTGTTTATTTCAAATTTGTCCCCTATGGAAGCTTGTGAGGCAGGGTATAGTCAAGATGCTGAAATAGCTTGTGATTAGTTGCTTGTTTCAAACGGTAATAGCTGATACCTTCAAACTATAACTTAAAAATACTGACTGTTTTTTTGTGTGAAAGTAGTCTTGTTACTTATTTAAAGCTAACTGTGCAGTTTCATTTTTTTTGTTCTTTGTATTCCATTTAAGTTACAGTGAAAAGTGCAGGAATGGATTGTCTTTGCCAAGTAACCCAGGTACCACTTTGAGTGCTGTGTTAGGCTTCCTTATAGCCCTCTCTGAGCAGTGATCAAGCTGAGGAATGCAGTTGTGCAACTCTAACACAGACCTGGTTGTCCCACAAGTGCTTAGCAGATGCTGAACTCTCCCATACATCCCTGAGCTGGGTGTGGCAAACCCTCATTTGCTGCTGAAGGAAATGACCTAAAGTTAGTTTTATAAGGTCATATTCTAAGGTAAAACTGTGATAATAATGCATTTCTAGTTCCTTTTTTATAGATTATCAGTGTATCAGACTTTTAAGCAATTTGGTGAAAGACTTGTGATCAACTCAGTGTGCATTTGAAGTACCTGCAGTATTAGAATTTGTGAATTTATACCATGGAGAATCTTGCCCAGTGTTTAACACAAACTTCTTCCTCTTTCCAGTTTATAACAAACCTTATACTTAGGTTTCTAAAGTAAAACAGGCAGTGATGTATGTGGAACTGTTTTTCTATCTCTTTCATTGTGCACCTGTTGTGTCTTCCTCTGGAGTCTGACATAGTTCGTGCATGTGCCCTGCACATAATCTGTGCACGTCTCTACACAGAAGTAAATGAAATTTCACAGGTGGAGCAATAAAAGCCACCCTTGTGAAGGTGTACTGTGTGGGTATTTCTGGGGGACCTGGTTTGGTAGCCAGTTACATGAGTGCATTTACTCACTTCCTGCTAGTGACAAAGCATTAAATCCTGGGTTATTTTTCTATATGTACTCCCCACTAGGTGGATTTTTTTCATGTTCTTACAGCATAGGCATGTCTGAGCTTCAAGATGTGCCCAGTTTTGACGTGAGTACTCATATTTATTTTTTTCATTTTCATTTAAACATTTGCCCTTTCTCCCTCTCCAAAAGGTTGGTATGAGGTAGGGTTGACAGTTGATGTCTGTTACGACTTTGAAGGGACTTTGTTCTTCTCATAGAGGGGTAAGTACTTAATTTTGCTTGCAATAAGAGGAAAATCCTTTTTTTTTTCATTCAGTGAGCAACCCTGAGGAGGGGGTAGTAGGGATCAGAAAAGTAGAAAACAAACTGTGATATAATGTATTGTAGTAAGTTATTCTGAATAAACTTTTCTGGAAAGGTGTTTATCTGATTATTGAACCAGTAGCACTGGTTCAGCTGTCCTCCTTGCACAAAGGCTCAGCTGTGTCTAGTCTCTGTCTAATATCACTCTTTGTTTTCTGCCTTTATAATTTTGTCTGTTTTTTCAGCATTTCTCATTATTTCTCATCCTCTTGACCTTTTTATGTGTCTTTAATCATGAGGCTTCTCTCTTTCAAACCTCATTTAACAGTTCCCTTGGACTTCTTAAGGAACTTCATATGTGTATATTTCCCTGCTGTGCATCACCTTAAACGTTAGCTTTGGCATCTTTGGACAAAAAACTTTGACTAGAGATTGACTTCCATCATTGATAGGTGAGTTCTCACCTTTCCTCATGTTCTTATTTCCTTATCTAAATAATCATACTTTTCTAGCTTGTCTTAGAAACAAGATAACTTTTGGGGAGAGTAAGATGTGACCCAGGTGACTGGAAAAGGGGAAACATTGCACCTACCTTCAAAAAGGGTGGAAAGGAGAACCCTGAGAACTACTGATCTGTCAGTCTCACCTCTGTGCCTGGGAGGGTCATGGAACAGATCCTCCTGGAAGCTCTGCTGAGGCACATGGAGAACGGGAAGGTGATGTGGAACATCCAGCATGGCTTCACCAAGGGCAAGTCCTGCCTAACCAACTTAGTGGCCTTCTGTGATGGGGTGACTTAATCAGTGGACAAGGGAAGGGTTACAGATGTCATTAATGGACTTCTCTAAAGCCTTTGACACAATCCCCCACAACATCCTTCTCTCTAAATTGGAGAGAGATGAATTTGATGAGTTGGACTGTTGGATGGATAAGGAATTGGTTGGATTTCATGAGGTTTAATAAGACCAGGTGACAGGTGCTGTTCTGGGGTGAGGGCAGCCCCTAATATCAATACAGACTGGGGCAAGAGCAGATCGAGAGCAGCCCTGCCGAGAAGGACTTGGGGATGCTGGTGGATGAGAGGCTGGACATGAAGTGGCAATGTGACCTTGCAGCCCAGGAAGCCCATCGTGTTCTGGGCTGCATCACGAGAACCATGTCCAGCAGGTTGAAGGAGGAGATTTTGCCCCTATGCTCTGCTCTGCTGAGACCCCACCTGGAGTACTACATCCAGCTCTGGAGTCCTCAGGACAGGAAGGACACTGACCTGCTGGAGTGAGTCCAGATGAGGGCCACCAAGATGATTAGAGGGATGGAGCACCTCTCCTATGAGGAAAGGCTGAGAGAATTGGGATTGTTCATCCTGGAGAAGAGAAGGTTTGGGGTGACCTAATTGCAGCCTTCCAGTACCTGAAGAGAGCCTGCAAGAAAAATGGAGAGTGACAGGACAAGGGGGAATGGCTTTAAACTGAAAGAATAGTTTCAAATAAGGTATTAGGAAGAAATTCCTAATAGTGGTGGGGCTCTGGTCGTTTAGAGAAGTTGTGAATGCCTCATCCTTTGAAGTGTTCAGGGCTGGGCTGGATGAGGATGTGAGCCTGGTCTAGTGAAAGGTGTCCCTGTCCACGGCAGAGGAGGTGGAACTGGATGATCTTTAAGGTCCCTTCCAGCTCAAGCCATTCCATGATTCTATGATTTACTTTGTATCTTCCATTTCTCTCTAATTTCCTTTTTCTTCCCTTTCACAATGTTTCTTTATCGTTCTTATGAGAGTTGAATACTTTAAATGAAACAATGAAGTTATTGATGATTAGGGATAAAGGTAAGTGTTCTGTAAATGCCACTAATATGTACTGGATCTTTCCAGATATGTTATTACAGTCTGTGCAACACACGTTGAGTAAATAATAGGTGTTATGAATAAATGCTTTTAAATTAGCAGGGCTGGATAACTTGTATCAGAAAATCTTACAATGAAAAGCTGGAAGAAGTGTATATAGAATAAGGAAGGACACTGGAATTATATTAGACAGAGAATTAAATGGTTGCTTCTTATGCTGTAGTGAAACAAAAGAAGCTAATGCTCTGCCAGTTCTAAAGGGTCACTAAAAATAAGAAAAAGACAAATTCGAGGTGGTGGATGGTTGTTTGCCTCAAGAGTACAGTGCTGGCAAGTCTAATATATATACTTTAATACTGTATTTAATAAAGTGTAAAATTTGAGCACTGTACATTCAAAGCCACAAGAAATACATCCATTAGTTATCTTTTAATCTTTCATTGGAAGGAGCAATTGTGGGATTATCTGTATAACAATCCTTGATTGATTCCAGATGGAAATCTTCCGATTATGTTTGGGGTTCCTATGAAATTGTTCTTTTCTACAGTAATAAAATAGTCTCTCTTAAGTATATAAATGATGCTAGAATTGTTAAACTGAGTGAGCAACTAAAAATAATGAGCTGCAAAGATTTCAAAGTATGCTTCCGATTATTAGGGCTATACCCACAGATATCCTTATCTGGAAAAACATCTATTGCTTTCTTTACTTGCTGTGCAGATGACCATACAAAAGATTCCTCTTTGAAGAATGAGATGTCACTAGGCATAGTAGCTAAAAGCACAGAACATACTTAACTCTTTCTTTCTCAATCCTTCTCTGTCATGAGGATTTAGAAGCAGCTCTTAAAATGATGTAGCTTTTGACAAATTAGTATCCTTGTAAAAATTAGATGAAAGCCTTTTAAGAAGTTGTAAGAACAATATTTGTATCATGTGCTGTGTGCCTACACTCATGGCTCCTTTATTATAGATGCTGATTTTTCCAGAATTGCCTGTCTGTTCTTGCAATCCTTCCTGTATGAAAATTTCTTGGAGAGACAGAAGGTTCTCAAATACTAATAGATCCTGTAGCCCATAACATTTGCAAATGAAATGCTTCTTTCTTTCTTCAGACAAATGGAGTAATTCTAATTGTTCTTTTTTGAAAGCAAAAAACCTCTGAGCTTCTCTCCCCTCTCCCCCTGCCTTCCTCACCATCTCCCCTGAGTATTTTGGGATATTAACTTTAAAATTGTAGTTGACTCCTTTTTTTTTCTTCTTCGAAAACTTTGTAACATATAGACAGGGATAATAAAGATTTTTAAGTCCTGCAATCCTGATAGTATCCCACTTCTTAAAAAGCATTCAGTGCTATTGGAATCTTGATGGAAAACATCTGAACTTCTGGAAGACAAGATTCAGCTACCTTAGCAATGAATGGCCAGAAGAAAGCATATATGGATACCCATTTAGGGTAAGACCATATTAAGGATGTTATTTAGTGGTTCTCCTTTTTTGAAACTTCCCTGCCTATCTGTATGTGTTGTGTTTCATCGGTGGCCTACTGTATCTGTCATGCTGAATATCATCTTTAGTTTATATTTTGGCTCAGTGTCACTCCTCAAATACTTACTGTACACATTGCACATAAACTTGCTATTAAGAAAAAGCCCAAACATATTAATGTTTCTCATATCTGCCAAGGCTTGAATTCAAACCTTTGAGTTTCAGTTTGTTTGGTTTTTTTTTTTGCTATGGCTTGAGAATCAGTTATGAAATTGCAGGTCCTGCTTTTACCCGAGGTGTGGACAAAGATGGATGAATTCTGTAAGCCATTTAGTCTGTTTAAAGGCTAAAACTTGCTGAATTCAAATGTCAAAAAGTTAGTGTTATAAGGGTAACGTAATAGCTAGTACTTACCAGAGTTAGGAAGAAAAAAGTGAACGTGTGCGAAATCGAATGAACTGCCTTATTTTCTCTGGGGAGTATGGGAAATTTTGTGTTTGATTGAATTTCTTTGTTTTTGTCTTTTATTTATACTGTGTTTAATGTATTTTATTAGTGATAATATCTACAGTAAAATGCATGGCTGAATCCTCCTTACATAATGGGAGAGCTATGGGAAGAGCTGTTAAATATAAGTAATTGTCTGTGAGGCTTTAACTACCTGTCCTGAAGATTTCTCTCAGGGATTTCTCCAGTTGTTGAACATAATGAGCACAGAACCTCATTAACTTTAAAGATACTTCTGTGCATCACAAAACTCTGAGTCTCTGTTGAATGTATGACACTTATGGGTTTTCTTCCTCTTGGCGGAGGACATTTCTGCTTTCTTGTAAGTCTGTCCTGTCACTGTTGCACACTTGTCTTCATACAAATTAGTAGGACTTCCCTTCCTTTTCTTCTCTTCTTTCCTCCTCAGTTTTCCTTCTCCTTGTCCTGGTGTCATGTACTTGGATTGACTTTCTTTTATCTCCTGTTCCCTCCCTTCACCAAATTTTATATGGGCATGAGTGGTTAAAAAGACTGTAGTTGCAGCAGGATGCTCACTCAGGTTAGAGCATGATTAGTGTGAAAGATTAATATTAAAAGATGATTTCAAAGAAAGAAAAGTGTGAAGCTACCAGCAAAAAAGTGTAAAACCTTGATGTTTAACAAGATGTAGAATGCCATGTGTATTGCAGTGAAGAGTATTGATCACAGAAGAATATTAGTAACAGTGATCTGAATAAGATTTTAACAATTTTAGAACAAGATTCTAGTTGATGCAAATTTGTTTAAAAGTACTTTCCTTCTGACTTCAGTGTACATTGTCACATTTCTCTAGCCTTCCCACTGTATTGTAACAGGGCTTACACCCTGAAGTTAAACCATTTTTCTTTTCTTTCAGAAATGAATAAAGAGGGAATTGTGTTTCTGGTGAAGATACCTCTAGAGCTGTGTGCCAGGAAATACTAGATCTGAATTGTTCTTATTGCAGATGTGAAAAGGCATCAGAGCAATAAATAGTTCTACTGTATAGCAGGAAAGACAGATAAAGGACAGTAAACATTTGAGTTTGATCTTGAATTTAATTTACAGAGTTTATTTAACAAGGCTGCCTGCTTTTGTTATAGAAGAACAGGAACTTCAGGCGATAATAAGGTGAGTAGCAATTTGAGTTTCTATTTATGCCTTCCTCAGGTGTTTGTTCGTTGAGCTTACTGGGTGTCAAACGCCTTGAAGCAGTTATGTATATTTGCAAAAGCTAGAAGGAATACTTCATACATTTGAATACTCAGCTTACATTTGTACGTATTTTAGGAAAGCTGATAGATCTCAGAGTAAACTTACTGGGCAGCAAATGTGCTGGTACAGTGAAAACACATCTCCTCAGTGTGAATACAGCTGTACAAGCTGGCTTCTTGACTACTGGGAAATAAGATCCTGAGAAGAGTGAGCTCTCCTAACAGAAGGCAGAGAAAACCTGGTGATGTTTGAAGGACCTAGTTCTTTCTCTCTGTGTGTGAAACATAATTAGCATTGTCTGTGCAACACAAGGCAGGAACAACCTTCTTGTGACAGCTTCAGAGGCCATGCTGACTAGGTTTGAAAATAAAATCCTATAATCCTCAGTTGGAATGATAGTGTAGCCAGGGAATAGGGCTGAAGTCTTAATTTGGTTGGGGTGTTGACAAATATGAGAATGACTAGAAAATTACATAGGCTTGAAAGGAAGATGAAATTCATCTTTCATCATCAATTACAGCGGAAATAGCCAGAATAGCGTGTTAATTTCAAGTGAACTGTTCAGTGTTGATTTTAAAAGCCCCGAGATATGTAAAACCACATGTCTGTTCATGAAGCCTGGGTAACTTGAAGTTGTGAGTGTTGTTCTCCCTTTTACCTACACCCCCTCCATTCATATTTTGAAATTATGTGGGATTGTACCACCACCTTCAGTTGTGTGATTGCAGTGTTGTAGGTTTCCCCCTCCCCCCTCTCCTTAAATAAAGGTAAAGAAAATGAGGTAATTACTATTCTCATTGAAAATGTGTTGTTAAGTAATAATAATGAGGGCATTTTATTAAAGCTGTAAAACTGTCCTAGATCTCCCTCACATGAAAATATTGTTCTTCAAACAAATCTGAAATACTAAAACCTGCAGTCTACCACTGTATTTGAACTGGAAGATACAGGCTCAAAGATCTGGTTAGTGTTGGTTTTTGATACTAAGTTTATATAAGAAATGGCAGTTGGTCATTTCTTTGCTACTCCTTCTTCAGGGAACACACCCAAAAAGCCAATAAATGCAAGCTTATGTGGATCAGAGTAGGTAATATTCCAAGGTTATGGCATTCAGATCCAACACTTTGCTTCTAATGCCTTTTCTTCTGTAAAGCCTGCGTAGTGCTGCCCCTTCCCCCCAACAAAAAAACCAGAAAAACCACAAAAATTGCATACTGAAGATCCATGAATTGGGAATTTGATAAATGATTTAATATCCTATAATTAGCTAAAATCAGTATCACTTTTGTGTATCCAGGTTGTGGGATAAAATTTGCAGATTTGAATTGTTTAAGACATTCCTCAAAAGTATATCAAAGTGGTAAGCACAGGACAGGAGTTACGGCTCAGCTGAGTTGGAGTAGAGGAATTGAACAGAATGCAGTACTGTGCTGAAAAAAAAAAGTATTTTCATTTTGTGCCTGGATTATCATAATAATTTTAGAGAATGTTGGTGCTGATTTAGCATGGAGGCGAACTTTTTTTCTCGAACTGCATAATGAAAGGAAACATTGCAGTAAGAGACAGACCATTCCTGGCAGACACAGGAATTATTACTATATTGCTCAAGTTGATTGGATGATTTGTTGTTTTTTTTTTCCTTTCTGAGGTGGATGTGGTGGTTCCTCTTGTAGAAGACTTCTGAGATCTTTTGTTAATATGTGCAACAGTGAGAGTGCCAGGAAATGGTTCTCTAAAAATGGTTCTCTTAAGGCAATCAAATGCTTCATTGAAAGCAGTTTCTTTTAATCTACAAGTCAGTAGGCATCAATCCCGTTTAGTGGTTTGAGTTTTAGAAGAGGAGCATTAATGTCACACTGAAGCTTGCATAATACCGGTGATAGCTGCCTAATGCACACTATTTCTATGGGCAGCCCTAAATTTTAGACTTCACTGGTAGTGCAGATACTATACATCATTCACTAGAAACAGAAATGGATCCCCTTTTCTACTTTTTTGAGTGACTGAAGAAAGGCCATTTGCCTGCCATTTTCCACCAGTGGCCACAGCACTGTTCCTAGCTATTTCTAATTTAGCAAAACAAATTTATGAAGGTAATCAAAGAAAGGCCATTTTGAAACAGAGCAGGAAGAGAAGGCAGTTTTCCCCTATGGATACTTGTCATTACACCCAAGTGTGAACAGCTTGGAAATCTGATCTCTGCTTATGGGTTTTCTTTTTCCCTTCCCCCCCCCCTTTTTTTTTTCTTGGTTTAATAGCTGGAGACAAACCATGTTAACTCCTCTGTCATCATATGTGGAAATGCTGCCTCAGAAAAAAAAATGGGAAGAGGGAAACTTATGTGGGACAGCAGAAAGACATTATTTATGAATGTGAGCTTCCTAATCCAGTGTTTTATTTCAGTATGCTTCCAGTTTGCATCTGTTTATGTACCTGGAACAGAATTACCACTCATTACTTTAAGGTTGACCATTCAATTTTTTTTGTTTTTAATTGTATTTTGGAGCACTTTATGTTATTAAACCACTTGTTAGCCCAAAATGCTACTGTTAGTCAGTGAAATTCATCATATCTTTTGCTTCTTTGATTTAAAGGAAGAAGTGTGTTCTCTGCTCAGAGATGGCCTCTTTGTTTTGTGTAATTGTGCTAGAAGGTGGTAACTGGCGCCTTTTTCATACAATTTAAGGATGCCTTGTAATGAATTTCCTTTGCCGTTCTTCAGGGTAACTAATTCACACATTCGGTAATTCACAAGAAACTGAAAGGAAGTTACATGGAATATTACATAGCTGTTTGTCTTCTGGCAGTGCTTAGCAAGCGTATTTCATAATCCCAGAAATTCCATTTAGTCTAAGCCTAATTTTGGAAAAGAGGGAAAACTGGTTGTTTCTGTCTGGAACTTGCTCGATACAAGACAAGCAAGCTAACTCTGTACCTAAAGGCATGTAATTTGTGTTTGAAAAAATTAATAACCATAAGGAGAAATTCAGTATGAGTTGGAATCTTAGGTTTTTCATTTGATTTCAACTGTCACTGAAGACTGACTACTTTCATTTGTTGCTTCACCTAATCTCTCTATGAATATGCTCTAACCATGTCTCTGGTTTCCTTTTGGGAATGCTTGATGGCTCTCATTGTGGATTTTACTTGAGTGAAAATGACAACTTGAGTATAAATGACAGTTTTCAAATCCACTTTTAAATAGACACAAATTTTGTCCAATTCCTCATAAATTGCATTAATCCCCTTGCATTGTTTTTATGTGTCTGTGCAATGTCTTCAGCAACTGCAAAGGAGTCTGTCTTAAAACACTTGTCAGCATCACCATTTATCATTTGTGCATCGTACTACCTGTGGTTTGCTGCTACAGTGCTAATCTCTCCTAGCGTGGATGCGTGTGACTTATGAGTCTGTTGCATACTTTTATCCTGCATGTAAGCCCTGGAGTTACCTCATGCTTATGTGTCACAAGCACGGGCATGAACCTGGTGTGTAATATGGAATGCTCAAGTAAGGGAGGAATGCTTGGTGGAGCAACATAATTCAGCATGGCGCAAACAGGACATGTCCGTCTGTCAGACATGAGCTGTATATTCTGAAACCAGTACAAATAAATAGTCTTCTTGTGGATGGACAGTGGTTTAATCTGTCAAATACTAGATGACAGGATTATCAACTGCTAAATAGAAAGCTCTTACTTTTTTGTTTTAAATTTGGATTTAGAAGATTTAGATCTATATTTCTTCTAATGCTGTTCAAACTAATACATCAACACATGGACAATAGTCTCTGGTTTTGGAATGTCAGATTACTATTTTCATTACTAGTTTTTAATGCATTTATGCACTTTGGCAGTGTCTAAGCAGTTACTTCTATTATTCATGACCTATTATATTTGAATAATCAGGAATTTTTATTGACACAGGTATGATGTGTTGGGCTGTCTAATTATCCTACTGTTGATGAAGTAGTTATCTTGTTATCTTAGAGTGGAAGAACTGGCAAGGCTTGACAGGTCCTTGGCTCCAATCAAATTTGGATTTCTGGCCAGTGTCACTGAAACAATTTTTTAACGTGCTCTTATTAGACTAGAATTGCTTGTATCATTTTTCTTTTCCACTAAATCTCAGCTCAGAACTTGTCAGCAGGACTAAGTATGTTCTTGCAATGCTGGTGAGTGTTTCGAAGAATGTCATTAGTCACTTTGTCTCTGTGCATTGAGGCTTGCCTACAGGAGGTGTGGTGACTAAGGGATATGGTGTAGCCTTTCTAGGTCAAAGTCAAATCAGGCTGCTGCTGTCATTCTGCAGAAGTTTTGCAGCCCTTCCTCTGAAGATCTGCAGTTCTGAAGTCCTCGCTGCCCTTGCTAACCACAAATAAGCACAGACTTTGATTCAGTGGTATAGCTTTTCAGATGCATGCTGTCTTCTTTCCCACTGCTGAGCTGGGCAGTCTCTTGCATAATTACCTTTTATTTGAAGAAGAAAAATAGCTCCAGCTGGCTACTGCTGCTGAATGAGAGATATTACTGTGTGCAAGCAATGATTAGGTGTTCCTGACTGTTTCCTTCCTTGTGCTTCTCTGCTCTCACTGCTTTGCTGGTCCTCTGCTGGTAGCTTCCACGGTAGTCTCTTGTGCTCTGGAGTCCATTACTTAAAACCTTCTGAAAGCAAGTAAAAATCAGGGTTTTTTTGCTTGATTCTTTTGTTTTTCCCTTTCCCTGTCCTAATGACACTTGGAATAACTGTAATGCTGGGTGTATCCCTGAGATGGAGTTGACCTATAGCTGAACTTTCCAACCCAATATTGTATTTAGCCATATATCTGCATATTAATCAAGATGCTATATAATCCTGAGTAATGCTTTAAGAGTACACATCTATGTTTGTTAGCACAGCATATTATTAATAATTAGTAAGGTCTCTATGTGTTATAAATCTTTTCATTCAAGGCCATGAAAGCAGTAGGCCTCACATGGTCACAGCTGGTTCATATTTGAGATATAAATGTAGCCATAGTTCGTGTTTAGAGAATAGCCAAAGCCATGGGGCATTTGGTAGGATGGGGCCCTGGCCAGGCTTCAGGGAAAAACCAAGGAGGGAAGAAAGCCAGATTGTTTTTCCACACCAGTTGAGTGATGTAAGCTGGTTTGTTTTACACTATATTAGCTGGACCCTCTCACAGCAAAGATGGAGAGGGTGAGGTGAGGTGGACGTGCGTAGGATTTCCCAGGTACCAGGAAGAGGTCCTCCAGACCTTCACTGTGATCACTTCCCAGCTGAAGTGCAATCTGGATGATGGTAAGGTATTATGCGGTAGCTGGTGATACATATCTCTCTAAATCACTATAAGACTTTCTTTGTAGTAATGATTAGATGCATTGCTAAGTGTATCCTTTTCATAAGCCATGTTTCTTTTGCACTTTGTTACTGTTTTGCACTATAGTAAACTTACACACTTATTGAAGTTCCTTACATCCACCCTTGTTCCCAAGGCAAAACAGATTGGCAAAACACTGTATGATAGTAAAAGGCTTGAAGTAAGCACAGGCTTTCGATCCTGCTTGCTGTTTAGTGCATTTACTCAAGCTGTTGCTGGTGTTCCTTGTGCAAACAGCTGCTGGTGGTTTTGAACTGATCTTTTGTTTCACCTGCCAGGTGCCCTGTGAGCATGTGCTTGGGGCACTGGGAGTGGTGGGGGCTCCCTGGTTCTGAGTGTTGGGTTGCCCCAGCCTGCAGCACTGGACACCTCCCTTCCCTGGGGGTGAGGTCAAGCCCAGGCCAGGACATCAGCCCACCAGCAGATGGGGGACTGGATCAGGCCCATTGAGGGGAACTGTGATCAGATAGCGGTGTAGGAATGGGCTGAGGCCAGGCTGGGATGTGGGCCCATGGGCAGGCCCAGCTTGGTGAGGTCCATGGCCAGGCAGGGCTGCAGGGAGCTGGAGATGTGCCCTGCTGTGGCATCATGTGCTGACATGGGGTCCTGGGTGGGGGAGCCCTGGGGGAACTACACAGGGCCAGTAAGGCCTGTCAGGGTCCTGACAAAACCTATACAAGATATTAGCTATAAAATTAAAATGCCTAATAAAACAGTTTAAATTACCGAATAAAACAGTTTAAAATGCCTGTGCTAGGTGGTTGTGCAGAAGACTGGACTGAGGATATTTTCTAGCACAGAAAGATCATGGTCATATTGACAATCTTTTTTGACACTATAAAATGTAGCTTTCAAAAAATGTGACTAGCTATTTCTTCGACATGCTTATAGTAAACTTCATATAAGAATGAAATGCTGTACAATTTTAATATTTCTACTTGTGTACCCTTGCTGATACTTTCTACATACAGTTTTCTTTTTTTGGTCAGATTGAGTGCTATGGAAATAAGAGTTTGTCATCGCTTGTTTGCAGATGTCTTCTTGCTGAGTTGTAGCCTACATTTAAAACTTGTCTGAGAAAAGCAGATTACTTCCACCAGTCCCTTCTCCATCTATGTCTTTTCTTTCTCCTTTATGCTAAATAGGAATTGGTATATGAAGAACTTTATTCATCTAATTCATGTGCCAAAGATCATATGGCTTACAGCAACAACAGAAAGTCTGAGACATTTTCCACACTGATTTTATTTAGTGGCATGATAAGACCTGTTTTTTGCTGTTGACTGTACATAAAGGAAGGAAGTTAGTAGTGCTATATATTAATCTCATTATGAGTGCTATGTAAAGCAAAGGGTTTGGTGAAAATATTTTCTCTCATATACCACAACCACTTATTCCTTTTGGGAGAAATTTGCTTGCTGATTTGTTATTTAAGGTAGACAGAAAGTGAGGTAATCCTAATATTGTTTCTCCTAGCTCTGAAACTAGATTGATCTCAAACTTATTGGGAAGAATGCAGTGGGAATGTGACAGAATCACTTTTCTGAACTCAGCAGTTACCAGCTGATGGATGTATTGGTGTATTGAACTTGGATTGATGTGATCTCTAGCTGTTACATTCTATACTTTTGGTTTTTTGTCAGCTGACAATGCCCCTAATAGGCCTGAATTTTACCCAGTACTATGTTGATGACTTTGATGCAAAAGTAGAAGATCAAGGATGGCAGGGAGGTAGTGATTATAGCTTTTTAATTATTTTTATATAAAAATAAGCATACAGTTTACTAAGGAATTAGTTACATGCATCATACAGTGGTGCTAAAGTCTTATATAACCAGCTCAAGTTACATCTGTTTCTCAGAGTTATTAGCCTTAGTTTGGGCTACATCTGTAGCTCAGATGAATAAAGGCATACATTTGTTGGTCAGTTGCTGTAGGATTTTTCCAGATTATTAACATTTCAGCTGCATGTCTCTTCTTGCACTTGGTATGAAAGCTTTGAGAAGGGTCTTTCTTCTGCAGGATTGAACAATATCTAGGTCATTGAATAAAGACCAGAGATCCCCTTAAATGAAAGTGAAATGTAATATATTCAGGCTTAAATAAAATAATTCAAAGTGAGGAGTTTCTGACAGTGAATTTGGAACTGGTTTCCAGTTCCATGGATTTCACTAGGGTGTGAGTACTTAGCTTCCATTAATGGTTTGAAGTGCCAGGTTTTCTTCACTGGAATACAAATTAGATACACCTTAGAGTAGTGTTACAGAAGCAAACCGGATGGGAAGGAGGAAGTATTATGTTAGAAAACAATGAGCCAAGTGCAAAGGAGGATAGTGTGATTACAGAGGGTGGAGGAGGAGAACGAACACAAGTGCGCATCATAAGTAAATTTGTCTCTTTTGAACTGGTTGATACTGGGATTCTGGGCATTTTGGGGGTAGACAAAAATAAATCTTTTATTTACAGAGGAAAGAGCCAAACCATGTAATGGTTACTCCTCTTAAGTTAGCATAACTTCACTGATGTTATTTAGAGTGTGTAATGAGACTTTTTAAAAAAATTAGTTGACTAACAAAACTGTCTAAATGAAAACAATCTACTGTTTCAAGATTTGATGTCAAAACTGAATAATGCTTAAAGTTATTTCTTTCAATTTCTTTATCTGTTAATAAACAGTATCTGGGCCTTAGTTTAATTTTATGTCGCAAGAAACAAATAATAGTTTTTGTAGCATAAGAACAATGGAAGTAAACTTTAAAGCCAGAAACCCGAATATTTAGAAGTTACACACTTTTACACTTCATAACCAGGAAATTAAATCTTCATTGGCAAGATAGAGTTCTTCCTAAACAAGTTATTCAAGTGTCACCAACATCCACTGCCATTTCAGTTTTAAGAAAATAGTATTTAGAAAAAAGTGATGCAGGAGCATGACTGTCATGCTTTATCTTGTGCATACAAAGTGAAGCCTGAATATTTTTTTTGAAGAGCGAGACATACTGAAGGAATTAATTCATAAACAAAACATCTGTCTCCCAAGCAATTTTTTTGCTGGGATTGGAATGAGTCATGGGTTTGGGAACTCTGCTGGTCTCAGCGCAATGAGATCACCATAAGACTTAAGGGTTTTCTCTGTGCTTTACAAAAAAGAAAAAATATATTGTGACGCTGGTAAAACTTACCTTCTTTCTACACGCTTGCACATGGAAACCTACTTTTGAGCCTTTACGATACTAGAAACTCTCTCCCAGGGGAGCAGATTTTTTTATTCCCCATTAAACAGATTGTAGGGACTTGGACAAAACTTTCTGTACTACTAAAAGTTAAGAGTCTGAATGCGATTAGAGGGAATAAAGAATATGCTTGAAAAGCAGTATTATGGCACTAGAAGATGAAAAATTGTTGAAAATGGAGCTGTTCTCTTATGCACTTGCTTTTTCTAAGGTCTTATCTGTGATGTATTAGTTCGTTTATCTAGCTGAGTTATGATTTATTTACAAGAAGAAATTGGAGTGACTAAATGTTTCAGTTCATTCTTTCTAACTTTTGTAGGACCTGTAGGTTTCTTAATACTGTCTAGCAAGGATATTGTATTCGTATTCTCTAGATTTGGTACTGTACTTCTGATGGTGAGAACAATAACTAATTTTGTTGGCAGAAGTATATGCAGTTGTTAGCATAATCACCTTGCACTTGAGCTTTCCTTTCTGACACTTTATAAAATTCTCTATATTTGATTTATATGGAAACTGATCCAGTCTCAGTCCCTTAAAAGAATCCAATTTGTTTTGTACCTCAGCTGCCATATCCCATGTGCTTCCTGAGATGTTTTGTTACCATGCTGGTCAGTGGCCCTGTCTCCATGTCTCTTCCCACTTTGAGATTCTCTATCTGACAATCTCATTGAGCAGTGGTGTCCTGTACTCCAGCTATTAGTCATAGGCCCTCCCATGGTCTTATTTCCTCTTTGGGGTGTGATTTTCTATACGATTTTTGATTTTTAAAGTTTCTTTTATTTACATTAGTATGTCTTAGAGACAGCTTCACAGAAATTGAGGAAGGAGGCTCATCCTAAGACTTTTGAAGCATGAACAAGTTGCTTTTGTCCTTAGGCACAAGAGTGTGTCACTGAACTGCTTTCCACATCTTTCTGTGTCATCCCCTTGTCTAGCCAGCCCCTGGCATAGTTGTAGTCCAGTTTGGTACAGCCCAGTCCTGGATTTCACCACACCCTGACCTCACTCCATAGTATGACCTTTGTGGAGCAGTAATTCTGAGTGAAGGCTTGGCCTTCACTGGCACACATGTTTCTGCAGTAAAAGGAACAAGCAATTCAGCTCCTGAAGGAATAGCTTTGTCTTGTTTAGACGCTGCCCCTTTAAAAAAAAAAAAAGTAAAAAAAGTCTTAGGCTCCGAGGATCAGGGTTTGGCATTTTGTAAGTTCAGTCCATTGTTGGGAGAGGCAACAGCTTTTCTGTTGGATATCTGAAACCTAGTCAGGGATGGTGCCACCTTCTTTTGCAACCCCAATTCATATCTATTGCCAGAGAAGAATGAAGTGTCTGGGTTTGAATCTTTTGCTGGTGGTGTGTTTTGCTCACGTCCTTAGGAGGAGCCTCTTTCCTGGCTCCAAGCATCTATGATTGCACTCAGGTGGGTGAGATGTACCTTTTCACATACTCTCAGCCTGGGGGTCAAGTTGAAGGAGAACTAAAAATGAGTTTAATATTCTTGTGCCTGGATGCAAAGCAAGGAAGTGAGGACTTGTATTCTTTTATATGCCCAGAAGAGGCATTTTGGACTAGAATCTATGTTAAGTCAATAGCCTTGAAACAATGAGTTTACTTTTTCACTTTGAAGTCACTGAGTAAGGATAACTCTCAGTGAAGTTCTCCACTTTGCAGCCCCTTTGCCTAGAAATGGCAAATTATTATTTATGAAACAAAATAGTGTAATAACTGTACAGAGACACTGAACTGTCACCAGCATTAGCTGTTTCACTTCTTGTTCACAGAATAAACTCTAAGAATGAGTGCCAGTTACAGGAATTGTATCGGTGCAACATTGTATCGCTGTGTAACAGAGGTAGAGTTGGTTCAGTGTTTTGTAGAAAGTATTCTCATTTTAAAATGCAATTCAGAAGCATCAGACCAAAGCATATTATGCTTATCCTGTACGTATCCTTGACCATATCTGCAAGGCTGCAGCAAGTAATTTTTATCTCTGCAGGGTAAGTTTTAAAGATCCAGCCTTCTTAACTGGTATTTATTTTTTTTCATTGTTGGTCTGTGTCTCTCTGCCAAAGAGTGCAGAGAACCAAAGTCACCAGTGAGGTGCTGGTAGGGCATGCAGAGGATCACAGTTGAGAAACAGTGTGAACCAACAGGGTAAGTAATTAGAAAGACAGAATACTTACCCTGTTATTTCACCCTCTCCCATTCTGATTGTAAGAAGTCATAGCAGGCTCTTGCGTTTTGTCAGTGGAAGCCATTTCCAGGCACATGAACGACAAGAAGGGGAGTGGGGTAAATTCTAAGCCGAGGGGGTAAATTGTGCTTGACCAATCCACCTTCTGTGATGAAACAACTTTCTCAGTGCATAAGGGGAGACTTGTGAGGCTGAACAAAATGACAAGATAAATGTTCCCAGTGCAATGTGTTTATTTCCCTTCTGATGTCATCATAGCAGTTTGAGAAGTGGGGCTTTGCCCCTCCCCTATTTATCAGAACTTACACTGTTTGTTTCTCCTCTTTTTTCAATCTCTTGTGGCAGAATAGTTGATAACTGTCACCTGCCAAGTGCTTCTAAATCAAGGGCCTCTTGCACTTGGAGATATTGTACTCACCTTTTCCTGGTATTTCAGCAGACCTCTGTCTCTCTTCCCTGGAAGCTGGAATTACTCTCAAGGTTCTTGACTGTACCCATAGTGTTTTGACAAATGTACATTGGTTTCACCTTTATCTTCCTTGTAACTGTGCTTATGGTTGCTATCCAGATAGCTAGTCTTTTAAGGCAGATGCAGTGAGCTTTTTCTTTATTATGCACTTAATGTTTGCAGAGTGCTGTTTTCAATGTGGATCAACCTGGCACAGAAATAAGCCTTAAGTCATTTTCTCAAAGTACTTTTTTTGTCTTGCTAAGTCTTTATATACCTTAAACATGCAAGCATATCCCTTGATGGTGGAAGTTGTAAATATGTATTATGAATTTAAGCCACCTGTGTAAGTTCTCGAGCTTCTTTCATAATCTTATTAGCCACTATGAAATGAACATGTTTGAAGTAAATTGTTATAGTAGTTCAGTCTAATGAATGAACAAGTATCAGGTTCTGAAGTAATATTTATTTACATAGTGACTGTGTGAAATGAAAAGTAAAGGGTAAAGTGAAGTTTGATTTGTATCATTCATGTTATTAAATTAACCTTTTTCTTTTAATGTAGCTGATTTTGTAGGTGGGTGGTTTTGAGGAGTTACAAGCCTGGAGATAATGCTACCAATACCTTTATGAATTTTATGCTTTATGTTGTTCTTCTATGTTTGTGGAATATATGAAAGGAAAAGCCTATAGCAAAGAGATCACTTGGTTTAATGTAAGATATACTTGTAAAGTTTTCTGGATGCTGTATGTAAGCGGTTAATTACTGACTGGACCTAATTGCTTTTAACTACTTACGTTCATTGTTAGACTACTAGAAAGGCAAAGTAGTTTAATAGTTTTGAATACAGTGTGGTGTTAGGGTTAGTAGAGTTTACAGGTCCTGTGGAATAAAGAAAGAAGAAGATCAAAACTCAAAAGAGTTTACAGGTTCACTGTAATAGGACACATCCTATCATTGTCTCTGAGACATGAATTTAGGATTCCAGAATAATAACACTTAAGAATGTCATTTTCAGGCTTGTTTCTAAAGGAATGTGCAGAGATGAGAGTAAGGTTTCAAGAATGAATTGACACAGTGAACTGTAGATTACTGCCAAAAGTAGTGCATATTCCTCCCACCAGTCTCATTGTGTCAATACTAATGATGTGCACCTGCAAATTTTAGTATAGGATGAATGTTCTAATGAATCACCAAAATACTGGGAGATGAAGGATGTTGACCTCTTTATTTGGTAGCATCCTACCGTTAAACTGGCATAAGCTTCTGCTGAAAAGCTTCTTTTGGCTGAGGATAGGACTAGATTTATTTCTTTGTGAAACAGTTTTCCTACCTGTAACTGGATATTTCAGTCCTTGAGCAATTATGTGGGTTGCTGATGTTGCATAGTGTGGTGATTTGGTTTTGCACAGGTGGAGAATTTTCATGAGGCTGTTGATGCTGAAAAAAGAATGTTACATTTGAGATAAATATGTCTGTATCTGCATTAATTCCTTTTCTAGGCTGCACACCACAACCAGGGATGTGTGGCTGGCAGTTGTTTTCCCCTACCTTGTATTCAGATGTCTTAAAGATGCAATATATTTATTCTTTCTGTTCATGCAGAAAGTATTTTTTGAAAAAAATTCATAATTCTGTATGGGATATGTGTTTGTTCTTTCAGTTGGATGCCATTCAGGGGTGTGGCCGTGTGAAATACCTTTTTGTATTTTAGGTGACCTTTGCCAATAAACAGTTTGAAGATTGGGGATGTCATTTTGTTTGTAATATCAGTGTTTACAGTTCAGCAATAGATATGGGATGTATTAAGTTGATTTTGGCACAGAACTGTTGCTGTGGACGTTGTCAATTATTATACTTATGAATTTGATAGGGGGAAACTGAGATTATTACTCAACTTGAAAATGTATACTTCTAAAATCAGTGTGCATTTGGTGCTACAATTATCTTTGTGTGAGATTGTGAAGATATAGTGAGAGATGATGTTATTTCAGGGTCCATAGGTGTGCCCACTGTTTAGAGACAATGAAATTTATTCACAGTAAAGTTCTGATTGAGATTAAGATTAGAAGGATATCTGATATCTTGATTAAGGTGGTATCAATCTGGGGTTTGTCTGATGGAAATGTGCATTGTATGTTTTGTCATGATTTGTTTTTTTGGTTTTTTTTTAAACAGCCCTCCTACTTTGACATGTGAAATGTAACTTCTGTGTGCAAGAAGCATAGACTCACTCCTAAATGTATGAAATAAATGGAACAGGGTCTTTGTGTTGTATTGTCCTATCCTGTCCCCTTTCCTTGGACGGGATGTTTCTTAGACAAACTTAGGTGTCACTCCTTGGTCTACCTTCTCATGCCCCCATATCGTATTGTTACTGTGTGTTTTTACAGGTATCCCATACATTGATTAACACCATACTGATCTGTAGGAGATGTTAATCTAAAACTTAATGGTTTGTCCAGATTCATAAACCTGATGAAAGCTTTCACATTGTCCAGAAGTCCCTACTTGCACTCTGAAAGGAATGCAGAGGGGGAAGTGTGTTGTTTGTTTTATATTTTGAAAGAAGACTATTTTGTTCCCAACAGGCCTATCACTTGACAAGATTTCTTCCCACCATCTCGATGTTTGATGGAAATTTTCTAGCTGTTAAAATTGAGTACTTTTATCACTGATCACTGATTACTGTTTGTAAATTACTATGGAAGTATCAAAAGAGAGGAAAAAGCTAGTAGTTTTCTTTCTAGGTTATCTCAGATTTTTCTCAGAGACTGAAAAACAAGTCATTCATAAAAAAAAAAGGCACAAAACCCAAAAAAACTTCAAGCATACATGGTCTGTTTGGCTTTTTTCCCCCCTGGATTCTGTCAGGAGAGCAGAGCTAAGCAATCAAACAGAGAAGAGGCCAGAAGACATGGATAGCATTTTTAATAATTCCTGAGATGATAACATCCCTTGAATAAAACACTGGAGCAGATATTTTTTCTTTTTTTTCTTTTTTTTTGTGTGTAATTTCTTAAGTTTGCAGAATTCTCTGCAGTTTTGCAAGCTTTATGGAACTTGCCCATTTTGAAGGGGGGGGGTGCTCGTAGCTGTTAGGGGGTTTCTCAGAAGAAGTATGCAACATGTCAGAAATGTGTTCAGCTTCTGTTATTTACCAGAAAGAAAACTGTATTTAGTTAACTGCTGCAAAATATCAGGATACTGCCAACAGATGGCTTACTGTTTTTACATAGTTCTTGTTTTCCCTCAAGAAAAGCATTCATGTAATATTTTGTAGAGGTGTATCTGCTCTTACAGAGATTTTGATATCCCCAGAGCCACATATATTTCATTCTTAAAAGCATTATGCATTTTGCTAGTAAGTTATTCTGCTCAGGCATTTGAAATGATTGAAAAAACCTATTTATGCTTACTGTAGAAAGTTGATTCACCATGGATGGATGAAATAAAATGCTTTAATCCCTTGATGTTATGTCTTATTGTATTATCCAAATGTATTGCTATGTTTTTGTACTCTTCCCCAGCATTAAAGTAATATAAAGGAATGTAATGACAGAGTTTACTTTTTTTTTTTATGTGGGTGTAGCACATTTCAGTTCAGAAAATTGAAAATGTTTAGCCTGAGAGACCTGACTTGGTACTTGGTTCCCTCCTTCTTTTTTTGGATATTTCATTTAGTGGGTGACTGTAATGTGCAGAAATGTGCAATTTATACCAATACCAGTTAGATGAGGAGGAATGGAAATGGAACTGTGAGGATTTGTAAAACATGATTTCAGAGCGTACTGAAGTATGCTAGTAGGAGAAAGCATGTGACAAGGGTACTATGTGCTAGCTGTTAGCTGAAACAGTTTTTGCTTGTTTTTCTTTGAAACACCTTCAGATAATACTGTAGGAATAACCTGTCTCTCTGGTAGCCTGTACACTAAATTATGAATCGTTTTAACGTGTTTTTTTCAATGATCAGTACTTAATAAGGCAAAATCAGGTTCCTGTGAGATGTCTTGCCAGAGCAGCTGACATGACTTAGCATGTTACACTTATGTGAGCTATACTGCAGTAATAGCATTTCATCATATTATTGTACATTCCTATATGCAACAGGTTCTGGTTGCAATGTAACAAAGCCTAACTTCCTACCTGCCCTTTTGCTACCCCTCTGTTTAACCCAACAAACAATGGAGTTGGTATACCAACAAATTTTCTTTTGTCTTGAGACACATTAGTTCTTACCAAGGAGATGCCCATATGAACTCCCATTTTACCACTTTTTATGCCATTTAGTTCTTGCAAGTTTTGATTTTTAAAAATTTTGTGTAGATTGGCTCCATGCCATGTCTTCAGTCAGCTGATTTCAATATTTGATGAAAGTTCCTGGCATTTCAGGTTCTTTCTTTAAACTGCAATTTTATGATCCTTTTAAACTAACACTGCTGGTGCCTAAGGCAGATTAATCTTACCCTATGTTCTTCCTTCCCATGTGCTGATACACAGCTGTGGGGGTGCCCTGTGTCAGGGAGTTGATCTGAATAAAACCAAAACAAATTACTATTTTTTTTTTTCAAACTAGATTAAAACTGGATTAATTCTCTTGTCTAGTTCACTGGACTACCACAGAAGCACTTATGCCGTCATAAGGAAGAAAAGCACAAAGGGAAATCAGTAATTTCTGCCAGTACAAGTGGTTAAGGTGGTCATAAGTTAATTGTGAAACAACACAGACTACTGAAAGAAATTTTGCATGTTTCAAACTGTAGTCCTTAAAACTAGTTTCCCTTTCCCTGGGGGACATGGGCTGCTACTTGTCACAAATATTCTTTAATTTCATTTTTTTAGTGATTTTTCTTTGCTAAAATATTGGACAAACAATGGAACAAACAGAGATAACTCAAACACAACTTCAAACCAGTTCATTTGTTTTTGTGATAAAGTTTTAGGCCATATGAGTAAGTTGGAACTGGCAGAATATGTGAACTTTAATGATGCCTCTGATACTGTTTCATGTGATATTAGTCATGAGCAAACTAAGGAAATTAGGTTTGCATGGAAGTCGTGTAAGATGTAGGAACATACAAATGATTGTAGACGTGTATTCTAAGAAGTTGGTATCTTTCTAGTTCTAACTGGACGAGTGAAAGTAGGCTGTGATAGGTCTCAAAAGATTTTAACTGCCTAAAGGCACACAGACTATATACCACGGAATATATATCAAGGTATATCAAGTTAATCTAGAGAACTGCAAGTGTTAAAAGACAGGATTGGAATTTAAAATTGTCTTACAGTAGGAGAAGTAGTCTTAAAGTAGTAAGTAAGAAATCCTCTGTTAAGTTGGAATAACTAGTTATTCGATGTCAAAAGTCTTTTTTTTTTTTTTTCCACAAAAATATTGAAGAACATGGTAGGTGTTGAACTGGAGCTCTTGGTTTTTGATGACTGTCTATGTGTGGCAGTAGCTGTATAAGAAGGAGTGTTCACTCTATGGTCTATAAGGTGTCATAGAATATCTTGAGTTGGGAGGGACCCATAAGGATCACAGAGTCCAACTCCTTGGTCCTCGCAGGACTACATAAAACTAAACCATGTGATTAAGAGCATTGTCTGACGCTCCTTGAACTCTCTCAGGCTTGGTGCTGTGGCCACTTACCTGGGGAGCTTGCTTAGAGACCAACTAAGTAGTTCTTTCAGTTGACTCTGGTGCCATAAATGAAGCTGTGAGGAGGATGGCATTTCAAAAATTATGTAGGCCAATGGGAAACAGTCTGGAGAGCAGAAGTGTTTGGAGGAAGAAATCTGTGAGGAATGGCAGAAGAAACTGTTCGTCCTGCAAATGGAAGTCTAAAGGTGGATATAATAACTCATCATAAGATCTAACCATGTCTAAAAGGTCATAAGAGTTAAGCTGACCTCTGAAGACTTTAAAGAAAAATAAATTGGAAATGTGGCTTTCTACAAATAACTCTGGATCATGATTGCATTTTTTTTCCCAGTAAATCCTTTTAAAAGTCGTGAACCCATTTTGGTAGGAAGTACCAAAGTTGCCTTGGTTTTTAAATGATTTTGTGCTTTTTCCAGAGTTGTACTAGCTATTTGTTTGAGATGACAGCAAATACAGAATTTTGATGATCAGTAATGACTGAAGTAGTTTAAACACTTCAAGCAAGTAAATACCAGACAATTAATACAATAGCAAAAGCTGTACTTTTTGGCAACAGTGTCCTGTAATGATTTCCTAAAGTAGATGTCCTCTTTCAAGATAGTGGCTTTATTAAAACCAGATTTGAGTGCTTGCTAGAGTTACAATTCCATCCAACAATAGTAGGTTGCTCAGATGATTTCACACTTCAGGCAGCATTTCAGTGGTTAGCCTGTCCTGTGAGCACATCCCTGTTTGTGATTAAACTAAAGGTCCTTGAAAACAGCAAGGTTTAACATACTGAACATTTTGTCTTCTTTTGGAAAACATAACATACTCTTCCTTCTCTTCCTTTGTATTTCATTTCTCCTTTCTAACTTGCTCCTATTTGAATTCTGCATGCTGAGGATTAGTTTCCCCACTTCCTTCTGTATACCTATACCTCAACAAAGATACCGTAAATCTCCTTTTTTCCTCTTATTTGCATAGAGTCCTTTAAAATATGTGGATGTAAAGTGGATGTAAGTTAGCTACTTTCTGGCTCTCTGCCTGGAAACAGTCTGAGATGAGAGAAAACAGTCCAATTTTTTGTTACTGAACATATGGGATCCATGAGGGAGTCAGTTTAATTCACCTGGTTTTATTTAATATTCTTTTTAAGAAATTGCCTTTAATTGCTGTCTTCTCACACACTTTCAGAGGAATAGTCAGCTGTTCATAGGAGGAGTTTTTAGTGATAGAAATGTGATGGAGAAGAACTGTAGTGGAGAAAGATGTGAGAAGATGCAAATGAGCAGCGCATTGCAGGCACTTTTTCAAATCCACACAGGAATATTCCCTCTCGGTGTTTCTGTTGTGTGCTGGGAGCACAGTGTAAATGCTGACATCCTGTTCCATAATGTTGTGGTGGATGGAGTGAAAAATCACAGGAGGAAAATGGGATCTTCTTTGTTGAGCCGAAATCATCATTATAATAACTTGAGTGGAATTAAATATGCAGGACAAAGCACGTGAAGTGGGAAGTGCAGTCTCTCTTTAAGGACTCTTAGATTTACTGAAACCTTTATACCCCCTTTCCTTCAGAGGGATAAATGTTACAAACAGTAATGCATTGTCTCAGTGTTCAGAAATCCTCCAGTAAAAGTCTCTTCTTTAAGGCATTTTTTTATTGGAGTATGGGGGAAAAAGTTTGTGTTCCAGTGCGTGAGTTCATATGGGCCATGAGTGGAAACTGCTGATGAATTTGTCCTGGAATGTGTGCCAAGAAAAAACATTACTGTGTAAAGAAGTATGTGTATACTACATGAAGTTGTGCATGTACAGGCAGCGAGTTTTTTGTATGTGAAAAATTGAGACTTATTTGTGTTCCTTGAGTAAGTCTTCCTTATTTTTTTTTTTTTTTTTGTAAAACTGACAAAGATTGTATTATGTCCCCTTGTGAAAAAGAGGAATATTGGAATGTTTTACCTATTTAAGCAACGGTCTTTTGCATACATCCATTACTAAATAGGGAGAAGGTTGCTTATTCAAATTCAGCTGCTGATTTTTTGACCTATGAAAAATGATTTCATCCAAACTACAATGACAGCTCAATCTCAGAAGTCTGTTTGCACACAGGCACAGTTAATTGTTTTCTTCTTTAAATAAATAGGCTTCTCTGGTTTGTGTTAGCGTCAATTTTCACATTAGATTTGGCAGTCACGTCAAGTACACACTGTGTTAGATTAATTACTTGAATATGGTATCTGAAGCTGTTATAAACCCAAGTACAGGAACAGAAGGATCACAACCTCCGAGGCACAGTCAGTGCACGCTTTAGTTGCGGGTTCCAGTTACAATGTTTGATATATACTGTGTCTGTGTACAGCTTCTGGTTGATATATATAAAATCAGTTTAATCACAAAGCCAATGACAGCATGCAGCAGTAAACTGCAGTATTTGGTTGTTCTATGTTGTATCTTCTGTGCCTGCACTGAAACAGGAGTTTTAATTTGTCTTGGATACCATGTTGAGCTAGACTTTAAATGAAGTTTTATTTGCATGTTGATTGTGCATAAAAGCACTTGAATAAGAGATAGGGATGAGTGTATATAGAGAGAGTTATGTTATGAAATCTAGGTTTTGCATTTATTTTAGGTATTGCATATGTGGCTGACATTCTAGTTTCATGCCGTAAGTTCAGTGCACAAATACAGTAAAATGATTTGAGAAATCTATGAAACTGTATTTGGATAGTGTCTCGTTTGTTTGACTTGCCTGTTGTTCAGCAGTCTTATCAAATGCAGTGAAACCTCTTGCTTTTAATATTCTTAAAGTGAACCTTGAAGTACAGTATGTAAGTTTTGAAGTTATAAACCATAACATTTTCTGATACTGCAGGTAAGGAAAACTTTCTTTCTCTCTTAATCCAGGAAGCCTTTACATCACTGAGTGTATCTTTGGAGTCATACTTTATCTTGCAATCCATGAACATTAAGAAAACATCTGAAAACATCTATTCAGCAACTTGGATTTAGCAGCATCAGGTTGTTGCAATCTGGAGAGCACTTTTTCAGTTGAACGTCACTGGAGTATATTTTTACCAGACAGCATTTATATATGTTTTCCGAAAAGCTGTTTATTGAAAATTCATTAAGCATATGAAGGTCTAGGATTGAAATTATTATTGCAAAAATTATCAGTCTCTATCTCAGTCAGGAGGAGGTTTGTATATTTAAACCCATTGTCATTTACAGTGGTCTTGAATTAAAGAAAAAAAAATTCAACCCAAAAACTAGTTGTAATGTCCCAACAGTTTACGTGCTGGTATAGGTTATTCTTCAGATATTTCCATAATACAGAAGAGGAGAGAAGTGGGGTATAATGAATGCAAAACTAACCTTTTCTAAATAACTACCAGGTAAACTTATTCTTTTGATTCTGCTTTTATTCAATATATTTGTTATTAAAGGACAGGAGTTATCTTGTCAGGAGCTGCTCATTCTTTTCTTCCTTTGAAGTTGGTCTGGATTTTTCTTTTAATAGGGCCAATTTTTAAATGCAATTGATTTCTTTAAAGGTGCATGTAAAATGACCTAATGCTAAAACGTGTCAGAATTCAAATACTTCTATGGTGGTTAACTGAGGTATACTGTTACAGATTATTTTGGCAAAGGATTCTGTTTGCATCCCAAAATTAGTAGGTGGTGAATTTGGTTTGGATTAAGTTGTGCTGTCTGACATATCCATGAAAACAGCTTCCCCCCCCTCCATCCCATTTTTTTAAAAATAAGGGAATATCATAAATGGTGACAACAAAATGTTGAGACTGAAAGTGTTAAGATAAGTACTTTTCTGGTAGTATGTACACTAAAAATAATGACTCTCTTGGTTTCATAATCTAATGTGACTGCAATTTATTTATATTTATTTAAAAGTGTGGCAAATATCAAATGATCCCACAGGCAGAATTACTGGCTTCAGTAGTTCAGACCTGAAGATGATCTTACTGATACTAAGACAGCTAAGGATGTCAAAAAGATATCTCAGCTTGAAAGTCTTTAATACAGAAATGTGGAATTTAATGTTTGTTGAAGTGTCATTTTATTTGAACAATAGAGGTGGCATTCAGCAGTTCCATGAGTGTGGCCTGTGTATGTAGTATAAGATTTCAATGCAGAACTAACTGGAGTTACAGCTGTGGTGCTGTTTACACAAAGAACCTATTAATGTCCCCTCTGAGATCTTTCTCCTTTAGTTAGGCTCCTCTGTAAGCAGTGGTCAGATCGATCTTTATTTTGCAGGACGCACATGACTAAGCAGTGTCCCTCCTTCTTCCCTCTCTGTTCTCTACAATAATTTTTTCTCTCCGAATGTCTCTCCTAAGTTGCCTGTGCTGTTTCCTTACAAAACACATTGAGGAACTGACCTGGGTCAAAATAACTTAGCAGAAAAGTAGAGGTGTGGTTTTGTGTACCTTAACCCTGATGGTTTCTCTGACACTGTTTCCTGTGCAGGTGTGCCCAGTTTGTAATTACAGAGAAATTGAGGGGATGAGGTGCTAAAGCTGCAAGAGGTGCAAGAGCTGAGCAATCAAGTACTGTCACCAAGAGCAGTGCTTCTGAAGGAACACTCTTACCATATCTGAAGTTTTCTATAGCTTCTTTGAATGTGGTGGTCTACCAGCACAACCACAGTGCTCCTTCCCTATGCCCTTGCAGTGTTTTCCCTCTCTGTGTGGGACATAGATCTGACTTTCTCTTCAGTTATCAGAGGGGGAATTAATGAAGCTTTTATGCTGCATGAAGTTGCAGGTTGTTTCTCTGAGAAGATTTTGCAACAAATTGTAGTTCTAGTGTGAGTGGCTTTTGCCCCAAATAAGCCTAGCTAGTTTAAGTAAACTTTAAAGTGGAGAGCAACTTCAGTGAAGATACTTGAATACTTTGAAAATTCTGCCTCTAAGAATATGAAATTATCTTCTAAATTCTTTGAGTCATTAAAACCTTTATTTGAAGCTCAGGGCTTTTAATGCCCATGTAAATTAACTGGACTTTCACATACTTCAGAGTTTCTAATATTATTTTATATTTATGATTTTATTTTAGAAAGCAGCAGTTGGCTATACCTGTGATCTACAATGAATGCCAAATCTGCAATCAGCAAAGAAATTTTTGCCCCTCATGATGAAAGGATGCTGGGAGCTGTTCAAGTGAAAAGAAGAACAAAAAAAAAGATTCCTTTCCTAGCTACGGGGGGTCAGGGTGAATATTTAACATACATCTGCCTGTCAGGTAAGATTAATGATGTGGACATCTAGTGATCTGTTTAGGCTTATCTTAGATTAACTGATTAGATGTCATCTCTAACTATAAAGAACTGGGTGATTTCAATCTTAAAATAATGTAATCAGAGAATTATAGCACTTATACCTTTCATCTTGCAGAACCACATGCTCAAGGCTATTAATATTTATACAGTGTAATAAATTGAACAGGTGATTTCATTGTTTTTAAAAAACTATGCTGTGTTCTCTCACAGCATAGCTGCAGAGTATGAACAAATAGAGTATTTGGTAACAGTCTTTCCGTATTGAAATTAAGATATTTCTTAGAAGGATGAACTTTTCAGGATATTAAAATGGCATACAATGTAATTTTTTTATGCCATGTTTCAATGTCTGACAACTGAGCATGTGTGAATAACTTTGGTATTCTATGGTGATTTAGTCACTTAGGTTTTTAGGCGTATCAGTTGCTCCCTTTGAGTGTGTGCATCTTGCTGGAAGTACAACTACTGGTCAGAGGAAGAAGTGCTCTATGAATCTCAGAAGACTGCAATTATTTTTGGACTAAATGAAGGATAGTACTTCATGGACTCCTTAAAATTTTACTTTTTTTAAACTATATTAAAAATTTCAAAGCATAGGAAGTAAACCCCCGTGACTCTACTTCTAAAACATCGCACAGTGCCCACAAAATGTACATTTATTGAATGTTGTTGAGTGAGATGTTATTTGTCTGCATATATGCAAATGCTTATGTTAAAATACAAGCTGCAGAGAATATGCACATACATATTGAGGTCAGTGACACAAAACAGAAGACTTCTTATTTTCAGCTGAGTGTTCTGCTTGTCATTATAGGATCACAGCATCATAGAATATCCTGAGCTGGAAAGGAGTCACAGGGATCATTGAATCCAACCCCTGACCCCGCACAGGGTAACCCCAAAAATGGCACTGTCTGAAAGCATTTCCTAATGCTTCTTGAACTCCGGCAGGCTTAGTGCTGTGACCAGTTCTCTTGGGGTGCCTGTTCCAGGGCTTTAACACCTTCTGAGTAAAAAACCTTCTCCTGATATCCAACTTAAACCTTCCCTAACACAGTTTCATGCCATTCCCACAGATCCTATCAGTGGTCACGAGAGAGAAGAGATCAGTGCGTGACCCTCTTCTCCTCATGAGGAAGCTGTGGACCGCAGCTGAAGTCTCCCCTCAGTGTCCTGTTTTTTAGGCTGAACAAACCAAGTGACCTCAGCCATTCTTCCCATATACAGAGCTTCAAAGAAGGGTTTAAAAATTGATTCAACTAGGCTGTTCCCTAGACTTGTGGTTGGCATACTCTGTTGGATGTAAGGGATTGCAGGTTTCAATCCTCTCAAGTTGTAGAGAAAACTGAATCTAGGTCTCCCATCTCTTAAAGAAATGTTCAAATCACTAACCTTTTGAAGCAAAACTCAATTCTTCTTCCTTTGGAAATCCAGTTTTTCAAATGTCAGTCCAATTTTTTTTCTAAGTCGTCTTCCTGTAAATCGTGTTCTAGATTTGTGCTGTAAGTTTTGGAATACGCAGGTGCTTGATACCCTTGTTCATGACTGAAGGTTAGAGATGCCATCTGTGCTTATAATTTTCTCTAGACTAACTCTATTCAATAGGTGGTGTGTGTGTGTGCTTTTATTTTATTTTATTTTTTAAATTGCCATTCTGGAGAACTTAGCCCTTCCTCAGCTCCCGCACCCCATATTGATGTGTAGTAGCCATCATGGATTTTAAGACATTGAATGATCTCGAATTCATCTATTGTTTTTCTCTAACAGGATAGCATGTTTATGAGTAAGGAAGAAACAGCAGATGTCCTGACTTGAGCAGAGTTTGTCACTGATGATAAGGAGAAGCATTTATCTAAATAAAATTACTATGTGGCAGGCACTGAAAAGCTTCATAGTGGTATTGCAAGAACCCTCACACGTGGCTCACTGTTAGTGGGGTTTTTCATGGATCTGAGACCAGTTTTTTAATGTATATTTATAGATTATATTATGGAAAGTACAGTATGATTGATAATTTCAGTAGGCAACAAAGTGACTAGGGAGAGGACTGCCTGGCTATATTTGTTTGATGTCAGTATTAGAAGTCCAAAGAGTCTGATTAGAAAGATGATGCAATTCAATAGGGTCAAGTGCAATTAGTTATTTACTTGGGAATCATCAGAGGCACAAAACCAAGCATTAGGGAGAAATGGTTTCTGCCACTGTGTTTAAAAGAAATTGAGACAAGGATAAACTGATTTTTTGCTATTCCTGATGGCTGTGAAGCAAGAAATTATGTTACAAATGAAGAAAAAGGTTCCCTTCAGTTAGGGTAAGTTAATGTGGGCATGGCAGTTTGGTTGTGCCCCAGGCAGTCTGTCTTGGGATAACAGAATATGTTTGATGACCTTCCTTTTTTGATGCAATTCAGTACAGTGAAGCAGACACAATGGTGGCTAGCTCCGAATTTCTGTTTACATTTCAAGAAACACATACTTGAATGGCGAGTGTTGCAACATCTTTCATGGAAACACCTTTTTCAGCCTTTGACTCTTGTCCCATTTTTCCCAGGTTTGCCATGTATTAGGTAAACGTAGTGACTGGAGTATCTGTGTGTTCATAGTTTCCTTGGACTAATTCAATTTGGCCTTTGCTAAAAGAAGTTTGATAATTTACTCTTTAGAACTGAATTTCTCAGTTGAAAGGATACACGTAGAAACTGACTCCTTAAGGGATATAAATATTTGAGAATATAAAATATCTTGTCTAGTTGTAGTTTCATTCAAGGCGTGTACAAAAAATAAAACATCAGTCATTGCGATAGCTACTTTTACTTATTGCTCGGTTTGTAACTGAAAAATTGCATGAATTCCTTTCAGTGTTTTCCTTTCAGGGTTGGAAACATGCATGCTATCATAATTAATTTTTATTTGCATTTTTGTAAGCATGGATAGAGATGCTAAGCAGCCCTTAAACCTCAGAAATGGAATAGTGATGCATTAAAAGAATCAAATACTAAACAGAGCAAGATGGAAGAATAAGGCAGATTCTTCCTTAAAATTGGTATTTGAAGTATGTACTGTATTTTTTTATTTTACATTATTAAATACTGAATTAGTTCGAAAGAAATATTCATTAATGCTCCAAAGTGGTATACCTAAAGCCTGTAATCTGAAACTGGAGACACATAAAGTTAACAAAGCTGTAGCAAGCCTGCTTGACAGACTGGTGGAAACTAAGCAGCTGGGTTACCTGCAGCCTTCTAGCCTGCTGTAGTGGTGGGACTGGCCAAGTTAAACTGGCAAACAGAGCCAAGACAGATCTTTGGGGAGTTATTTAGTTGAAGAACGGCAAGAAATGAGTAGACAGATGGGAAACAGAGGTGGGGTGGCTGTAGGCGGAACAGAGAAAACGAAAACTAGGATTTTTTTTTTTTTAATGCAGAAGACTTAACACAGAGAAAAGACAAGAAATTCGAAGCTGAAAGTGGATATTTATCACCTCCTCCACACTAGCAGACCTAGTGATAGTTATTGGATCAGATCTAAGTTTTAATTTTGTCACCATTGTCTTATATAATTGAAACATAATTGTTTAAAATAGTTCTTAGCCTTATTTAGAATTCTGAGTTAAGTATAAAATACTTAAAAGGTCACTTCAGAAATATAGGCCATCGGCCTACTTGCTTGTGCACAGTTCTGTTTGTTATTTCCTTTGACACCCTAGCATTACATTTTTTAAGTAACTTCTATTATTTAAAAAGGTTTTTAATATTGTAGTGCATTGGAAGTGTTCCAGTTTGTATATATGGATGTGACATTGACCTTTCAGGATTAAATATCTGTTGCAGTTGCAATGAACTGAGTGAACCAGATGGTTCCTTTAGAACTTGAATTCTTGTGTGTCATAAAACTCTAAGCTAGATTGCACCAATCTTTCTAATCCTTCTGCTGAAATGTTTAGGATTAGAGTGTAAAGCTAAAGTTCTTTAAAGATGGAAGTGAAACTTTTCCCATCTTTTCCCCACTGTTATGACTTTAATAGTGTTCTTTCTTTGCCATCTCCAAATTAAATTAGCATATTGTCAGTTCAGGGTTTTTTTGAATGGCTTTTATGCAGAAGTACAATCTGTCAAGAATGGTGGCAGAAAAGCCAAAAGGAAATGCAAAGAAATCATAAGAAATAATACACAAAAATAAGATGCACATGCAGGGGGAGAGTGTGTTGGGGGCTTTGCCTTCTTTAAAAGTTAACTTTATTGATTATATCACAGATTTGTTCAAAAGATAGTCAATAACTTAGAAAGCTGTTTGTATTTAGCACAATAAACTTTTGGGATTTGGTTTGATTATTTTTTTTCACTTCTGTTTCTATGGAGAGACAGAGACTTGGTTTATGAGCTCAAATAGTTCTGTGAATATCCTCATTTGTGCACTTACAGCTGTTATCTAACCACATCACTTACACTTCCAACATGAGCTTTTGTACTCTTGACTTTTTTTGGCTGTAGTCCATGGTGCCATGAAGTTGTTTTTCCAATTACGAATTTATTGTTCCTCCTATACTGGCTGTTCATGGAATAGAATGTTACCCAGGAATGACCTATATCTCTTGCTCCTTTTAAGGTCACTTGATGTGGCTGCCCGAAATTGGCCATAATTTCATGGTGAGTTCAAGGACAGGTTAAGTGCAATTGAGTTTTCAGCATGGTGGCTGAATCGAAAATTGGAAAGTAGTGAGAAGGAACTTGATATCAAAGGAATTCAGTTTTCTCCTAGTGTGTTCTTATTTTCTATTTGAGTTTTGCTACTATAATGAAGTGACAATCTCCCAATTTATTTTCTGTATTTTCTTCTTGAAGAAAACATCCAATTTTCAGGAGCTTATAGTGCAGAGGATTCTCATGGAATGAGACATGAGAAACCAAAGTAAATTTCATTTTCCAACTACTTTCCTGGAGAATGCTGTATTTTTCTGCCCATAGGGTGTATTGATGTATTACTCAGTATTTTTTGGGGTGGGAATAGGGGGTGATGGGGGTATTTTCCCTCCGTTTAAATGTTGTATTGGGGAGTGAGAATGATACTTCAGTGTTCATGATACTCACTTTCAGTGTGACCCACTTAGATGTCAGACTCTTCATTGAATATTTAATTATTTATCCAAAATAGGACATGATTGACATGAGAGATTCGATCAGCCTTGAAGAATACATATACTGAATTGTGGTCTAGTCTTCTATATTCACTGCTCTAAACTGTCTGTAAGTTGGATAAAGGAGAGCACTGATGTTTTTTGAATTGTTGCATAACATGGTTACATTAATGTAGAGTACTCCGTGTGTCTAAATATATATTAAATGTACACATATAGCTTCCATCTACTCTTAACTGCTCCCCCCAGGGCTCTAGATACTGTGGAAGCCGTTGTTTCCAGTAATGCTGAATGTAACTGGTTGGGCTCAGACATATCCCATGTGGCGGCTTGGAAGTCTGGCAGCACAGACAAAGGTAATGCTTATCTCACCAGCCTCTCTGGTGCATCACAGCTCAGTGAATTTGCTAGGATGCTCGTTTAGTGTGCAGTGCTCATGTTAAAGTTTCAAAATATAATTACCTTCATCTATTTCGAATAAATGATTGTGATACTGAATACGCTTCTTAACCAGGCCTCTTTTCCTTTCTTTGTCAGCACATGTTTTGTCTTTGTTAGATATTTCTGATATTTTAACTCTATGGTTCCCACAAGCAGTTGTAGAAGGCCAAATATCACTTGCTCTTAATGATAATAATTGCCAAATTCCATTTTAAAGGAGGAATTTAAAAATCTGAAGTCATGTTAAGGGTCTTTAAAAAAACAAAACAGGTGCCTTTTGGGTGGAAGCCAGGTTAAACTGCTGTTCTTCATTATTGATCTTTCTGTATTTATTAAAGTAGAATAGGGAAAGTGATGAACTGGATTGGAAGGTAGGCTGCATTTATTGATTGTATCCAGAATAATACCCTTAATATGTCTTGATGGTCTGATTCCTTCTGACTGAGTTGTCCAACTTAATGTAACCAGTCCTTTTTCACAAGAATCTTGGTCAGGAGGGCATCTTGCTACAGCAGAGCTGCAGAATTACACATTTGAAAGCATTTAGTCTAAGATTAGTGTGTTTGGGTTTTGTTTGTTCTTTTTTCCTTCTTCTTAAGGTGGAGAAAGAATGTATGTGTGCTTCTGTGCATCCTCCCAATACAGTACTTGATCAAATTTACATGCAGGAAATAGTGAATTGCAAGCTGAAGGTGTGCAGTTATGTGTCTGTTGTCCAGCTCTTTTTTTTTCTTTAGAATAAAATTGTAGCAGGTTGATAAAGCTTAATAGTTTATTGTGCATCAATGGTGTTCCCTGGGGCTCAGTATTGGATCCAGTTCTGAGTAATATCTTTATGTTTTGAATGAGGAGATCAAGTTCACCCTCAATAAGTTCACAGGCAGCACTAAGTTGGGCAGTAGTATGGATTTGCTGGAGGGTAGGAAGGCTCTGCAGAGGGACCTGGACAGGCTGGATCAACTGACTGAGACCAATGGTATGAGGTTCAGCCAGGCCAAGTGCTGAGTCCTGCACTTGGGTCACAACAACCGCATGCTCTGCTACAGACTGGAGGAAGAGTGGCTGGAAAATTGCCCAGCGGGAAAGGATCTGGAGGTGCTGATTGACACCTGGCTAAACATGAGCCAGCAGTGTGCCCAGGTCGCCAAAAAAGCCAGTAGCATCCTGGCTTGTATCAGCAATAGTGTGGCCAGCAGGATCAGGGAAGTGATTGTCCCCCTGTACTCAGCACTGGTGAGGCCACACCGTGAGTCCTGCTTCTAGTTCTGGGCCCCTCACTACAAGAAAGACATGGAGGTGCTGGAATGTGTCCAGAAGAGGTCAACAAAGTTGGTGAAGAGTCTAGAGAGTAAGTCCTGTGAGGAGTGCCTGAGGGAGCTGGGGTTGTTTAGCCTGGAGAGGAGGAGGCTCAGGAGTGGTGTTATCGCTCTCTACAACTACCTGAAAGGAGGTTGTAACAAGGCAGACATTGGCCTCTTTTCCCGGGCGACTGGTGACAGGACAAGAGGACATAGCTGTGCCAGGGGATCTTCAGGCTGGACATCAGGAGGAATTTCTTCACGGAAGGGGTTGTTAAACATTGGAATGGGGTACCCAGGGAGGTGGTGGAGTCACCATCCCTGGAAGTGTTCAAAAAACAACTGGACGTGGTGCTCACTGCTATGGTCTAGTTGACAAGGTGGTGTTTGGTCAAAGGCTGGACTCAATGATCTCAGGTCTTTTCCAACCTAAATGATTCTGTGACTTTGTGATCACTTTCAGTTTTTTTAAAATGATGTGTCAATCCAAAAAACTTTTGTTATTAATGTTGTCTTCAGTTTTATTCAGACTTGATCTTTTGGAATTGCTTTTCCCTCCACTTCAAGCACATATGAACTCCTTGGAAAAATTTCAGAAATCTCAAAGAAGATCATCTTGGAAAAATTAGAAAGGAAAAAAAATGTGAGCAAAACAAAACCATAGAAAACTTGATGGGAAAAGTGTGGTATCAGATCTGTTTATTTAGTCAGATGTAAATTTGCAGTAGTTAAGAGGAATAGGTTTAATATTTATAAATACAAAGCCTGTTTTGATGCAGTAAGTTTTTATGCATGAACAAGTTGATTGCAAAGCTGTACGTTGGGAGCTGTTTGTTGCCCCATTCATCATAAAGGAAGCTTGATGAGGTTATTATTTGTTGTTATAATATAAGTAGTTATGTTGAAGACTCCCTTTCCACCCTTCATGTACAGAAGAGGATGGGAGAGCTTTCTCAATTTGTAATTACTTGTGCTGGGTAGGTTTGTGTTCCTCAAGAGCTGGCAGTACCTTACATCAGTGAGTACGGTGTATTTCAGTGCCACATTTTGCCCAAAATATGGCAGATGCTTGCATCAAGTTTAATGCCAGGTTGAAGTGTTTGAATGTCATGGTGTCTTTGGAAATGGTTCGTTCATTCTTTGTCCAAGTGAGGCTTTTGGCAGGGTTGTTCCTATCTTGTTTGTGATAAAAATGCAGAGCTAGAAGTAGGGCTGTACATAACAAATTTGCACGATAGCTCTTCCTTCAAGTTGAAGTACAACAACCATGCATGTAGGACCTGTGTGAGTATCCCCTAATTGCTAACTTTGGCAGAAGCTATTCTTGTAGTACCATAACAGTTAAAACCAGTGTGTTTTGCTCTGAGGTAGGATTCATTTTGAACAGTTTTCTTAGTTTTCATGATGCTGGAGTGTAGTATGCAAAATACCCTGACTCACTGCAGTATGGATTGTTGAACTTGAATCATACTGGGCAGAAGACTTCTGGATTGTTCCCTTGCTATTGTATTTCAGAAAGTATTTCTGTCGATTGCTGTTTAGATCTGCTCTTAGAAGTAATATTGTCTTGTGAAGAAAATCAGAAGTTCTCTTTCTCTCTGACCAGTGCTTACTGTATTACGAACTCTTTTAGTAGGTAAACATCAGATTAAAATCTTATCCTTTTATAGTATTCCAAGCTGTGTGAGTCAAATCCCGTAAGTTTTCACCATACATCTGACCATTAAAGACTGTACTATCAAACAATTTCCAGTGTACAGCAGCACATACGTACTTAACAAAGGAATTGCTAAACCGATTTGCTACATCAAGCTTGTGTATCATTAGGTAGGTTTTATTGTTGCCTTGATAAAGAAAAAGATGAATAATACAGTCCTGATCTCTAAATATTTTCTGTTTGGGACTTCAATCTGTAAATAATCCTTTTAAAGCAAATTAAATAGGAAAAGAACATGTCAGAACTGATGCTTGATTTTTCTAGTGTGTTTTGCCTGTATCCCCCAGTTTATCCATACTGCTGCCCCAGGAGCTCAGACACCAATTAAGTAGCAAGACACACCTATAAAACACAGTAGGGAGGGAATTAATTAATGAACTAATTCTGTCCAATCTTCCTTCACTGCTATAATATCTGAATATTTCAGACTGTAGCAATAAAAACAAGCTCATGGTGTCATGTAGGCATGTATATGTGCTTCAGCAAACAATTGCTCTGCATTTACAGCAGGCATTGTTTTTCCTCCAGTCTATTTGCGTTGAGATTTTTACGTAACTTTGGTTTTGTGCTCTGATATGCATATCCTAACAAGAAGGAAAAAACAACATATGAAGGGTGGGGAGGCTGAGAGAATATAAACTATGCAAAGTTTTGTTGTCCTTGTATCAGGGAGGAGCCTACAAGTTTGTCCAAGTTAAAACAATCTCTAGTAACTGTTTAGTTGGAACAACTTCATAGAGAAAGTCTGACACACCCTGTCAGCTGCTCCTCTGTTCATTAGAGCTCAGCAGCACACAGTAACTTTCAGTAGCCTCAGGGAATGACCAAGTTAAAACCACACAAATTCTCCAGTATTAGTGTTTAGAGGAAAACTTCATTTGGGTGAAATTTTTAGGGGCTGGGTCTGAGATAACTTTATAATACTGTGGAACATATTCTTCAGGCAGTGAAATTCCTTAAGTAGTTTTAGCCCCTAATTTAAATAGTTATTGGAAAATTAAGCATCTAGTTGTCCTTTCATATTGTCTCCTTAGATGTGTCTGCAGAGGACAGGCTCAGCTGGAAGGGAAGCTGCAACATAAACTTCTTGCTGGATGAAATAACTAGTAAATGCTTTTCATGGATAAATATGATATCAGCCCCTGCTGTGTTAGTTTTCCTAAATCTCTGTCTTGTGTCACTCTGTGGAACACAGTAGTAATGGCAAGAGTGGTTTTCTGTGACTCGATCAATGACTTGGAAGAGAACAGAACTCTTAAAAGAATATCCTCTTACTTGTAGCAAGAGAAGTGTTTACAAAACGTATTTAAAGCATTTACACAAAGTATGCTTTTTCTGAGTGAGATAAAAATTGGAAACTGAAATAAACAAAAGCTTTCAACCTCCAGTTATTATATTTGTTCACTCACATTAATGACAGATCCCTAAAGAAAACTTGGCTGTTCAAGTGTCTGGGAATATCTAAAGTTGTCTAAAATACTGAGAAGATTTTAGGTAGCTGAAATTTGTTGAATTTACTTAAAAAGGAAAAACAGCTAGGTAGAGAACTCTTCGAAAGGTTCTGGAATGATTTTTGTCTGCTTTTGTTTTGTACTCACATATCATGGTTTCTTTTAAGAATAGTTTTCTTAGGTTTAGCCCACGTAAGTTTAGCATACCAATATACGCAAACCGTCCTTCAGTTGTACCGTCTGAGGGAGTGCTGGTTGTTTGCCCAGTGTTCAGTCCATAATAAAAGGTATTTGGGAAGCAAAAGAACGTAAAATTGGAAAGGACTTGAAGAGATCCTTTGAAGTTTGTTAGGAACTGGAAACACAGAGGGTTTGTTCAGTGACATTAGAAAGATTCTAAACTGAAAACTACTGTGTGTATTGACTGATAAAGCCATGAAGTATTAATGTTTTGTTCATCTGGACTCCCAAATAAATTCTTTTTTTTTTTTTTTTTTTTTTTTAGAGGTTTTTTTTTTTTGGTAGTTTTAAATTTAAAAATATGTTTTCCTCTCATCACCTGTTTCCTCCTAGCCCCCAGAGATTAAAAAAAAAGTAAGCAAGGTTGCCTTTGGATATGTTACCTTGAAGTATTGAATCCCACAATCATTTAGGTTGGAAAAAACCTCTTAAGATCCTTGTCAGCTAAACCATAGCACTAAATGTAATGTCCAGTTGTTTCTTGAACACATCCAGGGAAGTGTTCTGTGATTGATCTGAGTTTGTATTATTTTTAACCAAAGGTGAGGTTTGTTTGTGTTCTAGCTAGAACCTGATATAGCCTAATAAAACATTTTTGTGCTCAGGTCAAATAGCTTTTGTCCTGGTCAGTGAGAAGGGTCAGGAGGGGAAGAGCAGAGTGGAAAGAATCAACGCCTGCAGCTACACAAGCTGGTAGAACTACATACTTCTCTTGACTCCAATGATTTATTGAAGCATGATGTTGCTATTTTGCAAGATAGGACTTTCAGTCTATACTGAGATACTGTGAGGACTAAAGCACTAATCACTAGCTTCTCATGGCTGTGGAGGTTTGTGATCCACGTCATGAGAAATAACATTTCATTAAAGTCTCTAGCAACCTTTTAAATATGACAAAAATGTTCCTTTGTTTAGTCATGTTTCAGTCCTTATGTTACACTAATCAGAGAATGACAGAACAACCCAGTGTGGAAGGGGCCTTGACAGATCATCTAGTCCAGCCTTTACTTGTTAAATAATATATTAAAAAAATATAGTGTCTACTGCAGCACTGGTGTCCTTCAGGCAGTCTGCTGGAAGGATTCAGAGCAGCAGCCTCAACGGTAGAAATATTGTCAAGACTAGTTTTAACCATTCATTTAGATAGCTAGCACAGTCTCAAAAGACTTGAATGACCAGAGGTGTACTACTGCTGTGGACTCAAAGTTTAGTGATATGGAGAAAATCTCCTAAGAATTACTTGTGTTTGTGACTTTATACAGCTCTACTTTGTCTATTGTGTTTATTAATAACCAGGTTTTCATGCTATTTCAGCTCAGTCTTGGTCACTTTTTTGAAGGATTTCATAAAGACTGTTCTCACCTCTCTGCTTCCCTGTGGACCTGTTCAAACATTGATTCTTTCTATTTGCTCTTTTCTCTCTTTAAAAAACACCTGCATGATTTTGGGGAATCAGCTTGGTGTCGTGGTGGCTTTCCCATTTTTGAATATCTAAAATGTCTTTAAAGGATGGAAAAAGATGTTTGAAATTCCCTCTTTCTGTAAGTAACTCCTATTTTAAAGCAAATCTGTTGTGGTCAGCTTCTTTTAATCTTCTGATTTGTGGAAGTTTTACTTTGGCAAGATTTCTGTTTATTACTTCTATTTTTAAAATTTTATTTTTCCTTTATAGTTAATTAATTGTATTATTCATACATTGGTATTGCTGCTTGGAGAAATTTCAGTCACTAAACATAGTTGCTTCACTTAAAGTTAATTCTTGTTTTAATTTTGCGCACTTCCTTCCTGAATGTGAATATTCACTAGTAACAAGCCATTGTCCACTTGCCGCTATTTCTGCTTAACTCAATTTCCAGCTGTCCAACTCTATGCAAGAATCTACTCTTTTTTTGAAACAAATAAAACATAACACTATTCCTCCTTTGTCAACCATTACTTATACCAACTTCTTCAGTTCCTAAAGCAGACTGGTAATGTTGCTGATCTCTGTTAACCTCATGTGATTATTACATTCCCTTTTATCTTCTTGTTCTCTTTAAGGAGTCCATTTGTCTGACTTTTCCATCTTGCAGTCAAGCTCTTTAATTCTCAATATCTCATCTGCTCTTTTGGACCGTATTTTTGTTTTGCTTTGTTTTTCTCATTCCCTTTCCTTTTGTTTCTAGAATCCTGCTGCAGTTGTAAACCCAGGCTTCCGCTATGCCATTTCTGTGAAAATTTGATATCCTATCAGTTGGCTTCATTCCAGGCTCAGGAGGAATCTCTTGGAGTGCATAATTCCAATTTCTTATTCTCCCTGCACACTTTGTCTGCAGTCCAGTTGGAAGTTTTGTTTCTTTTGGGTTTTGTGAACTCCATGCTTTGTTAGTGATTGTCTGTTTGGAGATCAAAAGGTATCATTCAGCTGATACTTGATTAAAGCAGTCCTGGCAGTTGCTTGTCAACTCTGTGCAGGAAGCTTCTGCACATAGGAGAAGGGCAGACAAATTTGGTATTTTTGGTTTGTGGGGTTTTTTTTGTTCACAGAGCTTGGTTTTAAAACTATTTGGAAAAAGTAAGAAGCTCACAGAATAGCAAAGAAATAATGATTACTAGAGCGGTCTTGTAGAACTGTATTTTTGGCTGTGAATGAGTGCTCATTAGGACACGTTTGTGGGAATGGAGCACTGGAAACAACTGTTTTGCATTCTTTTAAGTGTTTGGGATTCAGCTGTATTATTCTATGCGTGCTAGCTAGCTAGCTGTGCTCTGGCTTCCTTTCCACCTGCTGAAGCATATTACTCCTTCCCTCAAGGAGAGCTTTTTGGCTTTACTGTTGTTCAAGCTTCATTCTCTTGTGCGTATGAATCTCAGTGGAAAGAGAATTTACAGACTCTTCACTTCTTTTTTTTTTTCTCCATAAATACTATCATGTACATATATAAGATTTAGTCTGTTACATTGTCCATGTGTTGAGTAAACACCACAGGAGAGACGAATACAAATTTATCTGAGCATATACATCTTCATATGTCTTAAAATTAGCCTTTGACCTAGTTCCTCTATTTGTTGTAAGTTGTCTTACAGCATTCCTTGCAAAAGAGTGCAGATAAAAATTCAGGAATATGGTGCCTTATTTTTTTCTCATAGAATGCTTTATCTCTGATAGTGTGACATGTTAATAACACAGTTTGTCAAGCATCTGTATGTACATAGAAAATAGAATAAAAGATGCAAATTCTTTGAGTGTTATAGTGCTGCCTAAGCAGACAATTCAGTTTAAATCATAACAGGAATTCATCAGTTCATGGGCTGATATTAAAATTGTTTTCCTAATTATAGAAACGTTTTATTAAAGCATGGGTTTTTTTTTTCATTTTGAACATATTACAAATATCTCAAGGGTTGGATAGAATTGATATTCAACAAATTCTCAAAACTTAAAATAATATATGCACATGCAACTTTGTTAAGCTCTGTCGTGACTGTGTCCTTTTATCTGTCAAAGCAATCTGACTCAGAGTACACAGAATTTCCTAAAATAGGAATAACTTGACTGGCATGTCCTTTATTTTAAGATGTTATTTTTACTGAACCAGTAGTTTCATAATCTAGTTATCAATATTCTTGAAACAAAGGCAGTTACCACCAAGTTACTAAGTGACTATAAGCTTGCATAAGGGGTAATTAGTACTGTAAAGAACTAAGGGGTAATTAGTACTGCCCACTTCTACTGTTTTTAGTATAAAACTAAGAATTCTTGTCTAAATTTTCAGGTTCATTCTTTGACACTGATGTGGCTGCAATTTGTGTAGAAATTAGTTTTATCTGACTTAATAGTGAGTACCAAAACGTATGCTACGAGAACCCTCAAATCATAATGTAGCTGATTGCAGGATTACCTCTCCAAAGGTGCTTTCTTATTACCCAAAACATTGGCTAGTGCTTTGTCTCGTTTTTTAAAGCAAATGGAAGCAGAATCTTTTTGAGGTGCAGATGACAGGGAGTCTCAGGGGACAATTGACGCCAGACTGTGCAAGCTGTGCTCAGCATGGTGTGCAGCCTCCATCACAAGGATGCAACTGTGCAACTCCTCTACTTGCATCTGCTCTGTGACCACATCTTTAAGTGTCGTATCATCAGCCACAAGCGAGGCTCAGAACCTCTGGGGCATGTGTTCATAGATTTTGTATTTTAGCTATTGGTAGTCATAGTTACTATTTTGAAATGGAATCTGGATTAAGGGAGTAGCAGGCATAAGTTAATATAGTCACAATGTAAATTAATATACATCACAAAGAAAATCATTCACTGGAAATGATGATGGCTGCAGAACATTCAAAATGTGATTAAGGAAGGTGTCAAGATACTATTTCTGGTTATTTCAAATATCATGAGGATCTGCAGGATTTTCTTCACCAGTATAATACAGTATAAAAAGAAAAAATAGCAGAAGTAATAAATTAGCTTGCATTCCCTTTGTTGTTGACTGTAATGAATTGAACAAGCAGACTGACACATGTAAAACGAGGTTGATGTACTAAACTGCTGTGTATCAATAGATGCAAACCCTGTGTTGATAAGGCCTGGAATCTGGAAGGGGTCATAGTATTTGAGCAGTAAAAGGTGATTCGTGTGGACATCTCTAAAAAATTGGGTGTTCTTTGAAAGCAAGTGCAGTGTGAGATCATGTGTCAGCCCTTTTCACATGTGCACCTTTGGGATTGTTTTGTTGCTCTGAAATGCAGAGAATGTTCTAAAATGATTTTGTTGTCTTCCCCCGTCTTTTGCGTTTTACCAGTAAGTGCTTGATGTACAGTTGATAACTTCTAAAGAATTTAGTGTTGCTTTCTTCCTGATACAGCATGTTAGTTGTTTGGCATGCACTGTGCAAGGAAGTTGGTGAGGTATCAGGAAGCAAAACCCAGGCAAGGAAGGGTGGAAATAGAGAAAAGAGCTATAGTTTTTCTGCAGCCAGTGTATCCTGCTGACGGACAGTGTAGATGATATATAAAATTGGGTATATGCCACCATATCCAGTTCAACCAAGTTTTACTTTATTTTATATCTGATATACAATGTTGGCATTTGTACAGAACATGGTTAAAATTATGACACAGTCAATTAGGTGTCTGTTGTGCTGTTGGACGGTGTTTGAACTTGGTTATTGGTGTTCCGCTGAAGTGCTAAAAGGAATAATAAATAAGACATTTGTATTTTTGTTCTAGGAAACTTTGACCTCTTTTTCATATTAATGTCTTGATGGACTCCAGGAGAACAGAAATTTACATTTTCCCAGCAGTAATTCCTAGTTCCAAGAATACTGGACTACTTCTGCACCCAAACACTTGGTTATTGACTGTACTTTGACATACTGTCTGAAAAATCATCCTTTGAAAACTGAAAGGTGGTTATGCTTTTAGATCCTGCTATTCTGACTCCTATTTGACTATATTTTCAGAACTGTCTACTTGCAGTTATAGACTATACGGAAACACTAGAAAACGAAACCCCAAGTCCTAAATTCTGTTATCTGGAACCTCCATCTTTTTAAAAATATTATGTCTCTGGTCCCATAATATTAAATCATTCATCAAGAAGATCACTGTGTAATCTGTAAAACCTCAGTCTATAGAATAGCATTGTCATAATGCAGTAATAAAAATGTAAGTTTTCTTCTTATGCATTGTTGTATTTTTTAACTGTACAGGGTCATCTATATGATAATTGCTCTTGGCTATATCTTGTCTGTATAACGTATTCCGTATTCCATAGGATCTCTGCTGGTAGCATTTGTGTAAGCTTTCAAGATGCAGCTACTTCTTGTGTTATTAAATTATTTTCATTATGTATTCTTTATAAAAGGATAATTACAAATAGGTTTAATAACAATGACAAGAGAAACTTATTGCGGTCTGGGGATATACAGCTGCAATTTGTGTAGCTTTGTGAATTATCCTATGTTCAGATTTAAAGTTCATCATCACTAATACATCACGAATCCACTATGAATTTGCTGTAGAGTCTCTAAAATTAAATTTAAGGCTGATCTCATACAATGAAAGAATGAATTAGTAGAAATCTGGGATTCCTGTTAAAGCTAACTGATTAGTATACTCATCACTCACTCACCCATGGCTAGGCTTCGCGAACAAAGAGTTAGGAAGGCTCTATCCATATTTGTTACAGGCATGCTGATGGCTAATGAGGCCAATACAAGATAGACATGTCCGATTGCATACTATATTGGCAAAAAAAAGACTTAAAGTGACTAGTCTGAGAACAATGGTGGTAGGTACAGTATGAAATTCTGATTTGAAAATCATCTATTAAAAAACCTAATCTTCAATACTGGATATTAGGATTTCTTGCTTTTTCATGGAAAATCTTACAAACAGAAAAGCTACCCCCCAGCACAACACTGCCTATAATACTGTAGATTTTCTGATATCTCAAGATATAACCCATTCTTAGACTTGTTCAACACAAAAATTGGTCTGAACTATGTGTGTGGAAGGCTAAGGAATTACAGGAACTTTGAGTAGATGTTGAGATAGTTGATTTTTCCTTGAACAGCTACAAGCAGGGGTGGAGAGTAACTCAGCCAAGTATCAGTATGTATCTACTCCAGATACTTGAAATAGCTAATGTTATTCCAGGCCATGGGCTTTTGAATCCATGTCTGTTTGCTCCATTGAGAGTATATGCAATTCTGATAGGTCTTTATCTTTCTCAGTGAAGGAGTATTTGAGTGAGATTTTTGTGGTTTTGAAGAGGACTCCAGGCATTCTTAAGCAGAATTCCTATGTTTATGCATGGGATTTCTAGACAAATATGTAGGAAAGAACACACATTGCAGATCCTGAAGTGTGTTAAATGACCTGCAAGTGCACAACCACTGCACACAGCGTACAGGTGTTTTCTCAGGATCCTGGTATGCTGCTCAGACTCTCAGTCTTACCAGAGCAACAAATTGTGCGGGGAAACCTGCAAATGTTAAAATGTTCTCATCTTATGTTTAGGAAAGACTTCCAGGTGGAAAAAGAGGAGGATGTATCTGAGGAAACCTTAACATAGGTCAGGTCTGTTTCTCAGATTTGTTTTATTTTCAGCTTTCTGGAGACTGACTTGGTTTATAAAGAAAATGCTGAAATAATAGTCTTGTTTGATTATGTTAAAATAATTGATCTGCAATAGATGACAGATACTTAGGTAGAATTTTTTAAAAGTATACTCATATATTGTGTGTTAGGATTTAGAAACCCAGAGAAATTGTGGATGCCCCATCCCTGGAAGTGGTCAAGACCAGATTGGATGGGGCTTTGAGCAACCTGGTCTAGCCTGCCCGTGGCAGAGGGGGATGAAACTAGATGATATTTATGGTCTCTTCCAATCCAAACCATTTTAAGTGACCTATGTGAGAATCAGGAGGGATTATTGTGTTTTGATTTGATTTTCCAGATTTGAGCTTCCTATCTTCTTACCCCACTTTGTAATCAAATGCATCTAATGGATCCCCTTTAGGCATATATGAAATACAGTCTCTAAAGCAGCTTCGTAACACCACGTGTTCCCATTCCTATCCTATTCCAGCACTATCCCTAGTAATGACCCAGAGAACTTGCCACGGTATTAATATAGGTACATTGGATGAGTTTAGTAATCTGTCCAGTGGTGTTTATTGTTCTGATGGTTATAAGCTTTTAATTATTTATTTCATTTTGTCATTTTCTGTACAGTTATAACCAAGTCCTAACTGGCAGTGCTGCCATTGGAAGGTGTACTTTAGTGCTCTGTTATCAGTGTTTTTGTTAAGGAGAGCAGTTTCTGACTAACCTAGCAGTAAAAGATAGATTAGATGTTACATGTGAACAAAAATCACATGCTATTTATTTTTATGATAGCACATTGTTGTTACATTGTTTGGTGAATTGGAAAGTGGATAGAGTCCTAGGGCAATAAGGGTTACTCTGCAACTGCATTTGTAAAAATGAAGAAATTGAGTTGCTTGCTGATAGCTCAAACTTACGTATTTGCTGAAAGAAAGAGGCCCCTTTTTTAATCTCATATATTAAGCTGTTATGATTTCAGATAAAGTCATTGGGTAAATTATTTAAATTAATTAAATGCCACAGGATAGAATTCAAATCATACATACTATCTTGAAAAGTATAATAGTAAACACAGGTCAAAACCTGTTTTAAACTAGTCAGTACAGTCTCTTTTTTTTCGTGTGACTTACTGTGGTCTAGCTTTTGACAACTTCATGGCTTCTTTCTCAAGCTGCTGAGTTTTGGTTGTTTTAACTTTTTCTTTCTTGAAATAGTTTGAAACAAGCATTAATTCAACAGGTAGACCATAGCTTGAACCAGAATTTACAAAACATAAGATTAAAAGAAAGCCTGCCCACCAAATTGAGATTTAACTGATATTTAATCAGCTCTTATCCAGTGTAATGAGAGACTGACACAGTCCAAGTCATGAAAGATGAGAAACTAGTTCAGTAATGTACTGGAGGATGTGTTGGAGTGAAAAAGCAAACAAAACAAAGCAGAAACAAAACCCGCACAAAATAAAAATTAGTAACACAGGTCTGAAAGGAGTCTGCAAAGCAAGTCCTTCAGCATAAGTCTTTACTTTTATTGTTTTGGTGGCTGTTTAGGGAGTTGCCATTCTCTCCCTCTCCATTGGCACTCCAATGGCCATATTACTGACCTAGGTCAGGAACTGATTCAACTGGAAAATATTTTTCTATTCCTGTGTTCTTTTTCATCCTGCTCACTTTGCAATCTGGCTCTGAAAGCCACAGCATGGGAAATAATGAAAGCCAAGGCAATGGAAGGAGGCTGCTGACAGCGGTACCTGATTTATGCCATAGAGGTACCAAACTTCTACCCGTGCTCTCTGCTCTCTCTGCACTGTCATTCTGGTTTGGTGCTTGTACAAATCCTGAACAAAGATTCCATGCATTTGTGCATAACTGTATTTAAGCTTATGGACACCAAATGAGGTCTTCATAAGCAAGTTAGGCATTTATTAAAAGTAAAATAAAAATATTGTGTGTAAATAATCAAAACAGGAACAAAGTGAAATTCACAAGGCTGAGGTAATATGCAAGGGTTTTCCTAAGCACCAGCTACTGGTATTACACAAATACTGGAGCAGTAATTTGCATAGACTCCCCTTGATGAGTTGGTTATATATACTAAGATATACATGCAGAAGTGACACAACACCCATTATATGAAGCATTTACTGCCACCACCTACAACTCTTAGAACGCTTCCATCAATGCTCTCTCTGTACAATCCTAAACATCCACTGGTCAGATTATGTGACTAATACGTCTGTTCTAGAACAGGCAGCACTTACGAGTATTGAGGCCGTGTCCTGCGCTGGGCAGGACACGTCTCCCTAAGATTGTACTTTATGGTGAACTTGCCCAGCTGCTGCAAGAGAGGAGCCCCGAAGAGGAGATACAAGGACTCCCTGAAACAACTTGTGGGTAGAGCCTTTCCCAAATCTTCGTTGGTGAAGCCCAGCCATGACATGAAGCAGATGTTAGCAAACAGTACAGCATTCTCAGCAACAGAATTGCAGTTCACAACCCAAATAACTGTTCTGGCTCAGTCTCCCAAGCCTCAAAGATGGCTAGCCCATTGTAAAGATGGTGTCTGACTTCAGGCATTTATTCCTACTAGATTTATGTGAAATATGCGATTTATTTCCTCAGACTACTGTTTTTTATTTACCACTTATTGAAGACTTGTTACTTTTCAGCATTGTAGATAGTCCCAAATTTTCATTTTTATGTTTATTGCAATTAACAAAATATTTTATTTATTGCAAAAATAAAAGTTGTATAATATATCCATCTTTCTCAGTAGAAGTGTTGATTCTGATTGGCAACATTAGATGAGTTGGGCAGAATGTATGGAATTATTTTTCTTGTCATGTCATGTTCTAATCCTTGTGGGTATACTGTGGTTGGATATAAGTGAAGGACTGCTTCCTTCTAAAGCAGAAGTATTGCATCAGATAGCATCCTTTTTCCTGAGTTTTTATGGAAGTATGATGCTAATGTGTGTGTGTTCCCATGGGTAGGAAGGTACACACATGACCTTTCTGCAAGGTCTTTTTGAAATGAAATTTTAAAAATGTCAGGATAATTTGACCAACACAGAAGGGTGGAAATGTTTCTGCCCCTTTTTAAAATAATTTCTTAAATGCCTGATGTGTGTGGGTGTTGTAGCTGTGAAACATCACTTGGCTTATGATGCCCTTCAGCTCTCTTTAAGATAAATTGATGTGGTTTCATTATTTGGTTTAAAGTTATCTGATCTTAGTTATTTTCTTGCAGTCATGCTGATCATATTTAATACCTGCTAATCTGGGAATGATCTGGTCTGACTCGGCACAGAAAATACAACTGAAGTCGATGTCCCTTTAAAGTATAATTAAAATCGAGAGACCTTCCTATTCCCATGGTACTGTACAGTAATCTTTGAGCATTTTTAAGCTATTGAGATGCTTCTTTAAGCAGTCTGTTCACCAGTACGGTACTTTTTCTGCATAATGCTGTTGAGTTTGACTATGGAGAGCAAGACATTAAGATAAAAACCTTTGAATGGGATATGGCTGCTCTGCTCCCTTCCCCTGTAATTTTAGTCCTTGCATCCTTTCAATTCGCATGCCTTCACTTTCTTTCCCTGATATTGTAGATTCTACAGCTATTCTGGATCACATTCAACCTCTTGTGTTGGCAGTCTTTGCAATTATACCACATTCAGTAAATCTCTGACAAGACTAAATTGACTTCTAAAGAGCCTTTTGAAGGCCTCATTACCATCATTTTCTGTCCTGACATGCTAATAGGGACACACCCCTGCACTTCTAGCAGTGCCAAATAATTAAGTACTTGAATACCTGCCCCTATGCCATCTAAATTTTCTAGGGTAGTGCTCATTTCTTTTAGTTTCAAATACAGTATTCTTTACAGCTGTGGAAACCAAGAACTGGAATGCAGATGTGCTTGCTTAAGAACTGTTAAACCAGCTGATGCAGCAATGTACTGCTTGTTCATAGCTCTCTCTAGCAGACAAAAACTTTTTTAGGTTGCTAGGTAATCTTGTGGATTTAAGATTTTCATTCGTGTAAAAGCAAACCATTCTGGTATTCTCAAGCTTGGGAAAAGGACAGAAGAGTTCAGTGAGTGTCTGTCGCTGGTGCCGTGGGAGATTTTGCAGAAAACGTTATGAATAGCTCTTGCAGTAGTTAGGAAGATCAAAAGATAGGTACTAATTACTGTGTTTCAGTGGTTCCCAGTATCCCATTTATGGTGTCATGAACAGAGACTTAAGCTTTGCAAGACAAGTTGTTGCTTCTTGAAAAGCAAGTGATAGAAAAAGTGCCAGGTAGGGGAGAACTCAAAATAGGAATGCTGTAATGGTTTTTATGCGTAATTTTAACATTAACTCTTTTGATTTCTCAAATGATCATGTGAAAAGATGGAACAGGGAATTAAATTCCTTAAAGCGAGTGATTCTATCTTGATCTTTTCTTTATATATTTTGGGGTGAAGCGAAATAATTTTAGTTTAAGTAGAGCATCTTACCTAGCAGCAGAATGCTGTTCTGAGCAAACAAAAACTGAAATGGCTGTGTTTGCAACAAGTCACTAACTGGGAATAACTACTAGATGGAAAAGGTAATGGAAATGGGCGACTATCATAGAATCATAGAATAGAATCATAGAATCACCTGGGTTGGAAGGGAGCTCCGAGATCATCAAGTCCAACCCTATGAAACAATGCAAGGTTTCTCATTAGAAGAATTAGACTGTAAGGTTGGGTGGTGGATTTTTTTTCTTCCTTCCCCCTCCCTCTCCCTTTCAGGTGCTGTGTCTAACTGCTACTATTAATTTGTACTCACATAATTAAGCTATTGAATACTGGTAACTTCTTTAAACTTGTGTTTCTAGGAAATTTCTTTTAAATTTCAATCCAAAGCAACTTACATAATGTGATATCTTTCTTGCTACTTTTTTTCCATTTTTATTTTTTACAAAGTCTTGGGAAATGGAAATTTCCAACTGATTTTCCAGCTTTGAGGGGGAGGCACGGTCAGAGCGAAGAAATTATCATAGCTGTTGACAATATGCTGTTATTGTAAATTCTTTGAAGTTGTGAAAGCAAATCTTTATAGTGTGAAGCAAACCCAATGTGTTTTTTTTTAAGTACTTAGATTTTTGCATTTTGGTTTCAAACACTTTTTATAATTTTGCTTTTGTTTCCAGCTTATAACTCTAATCTGAAATTTTATTTTATTTACTCATCAAGGTTCTATTATGCAAAACAAAGGTTTATTGAGTAGGGTTTGTCTTTCAGGGACTGAATTGTGAGATTTTTTTTTTTACTGCTTCTGTAGAAAAATAGTTAATTTTTTTCCCCTCCGTAATGGAAATTCTTTAGCAACAATTCTGTTTAACTTTTTTTAATTTCAAAGGAATTCAATAAATACTGAGTTCTCTAGAAGAAAAAGGTATGGAAGTACACTACTTTCTTGGTGGGTAGAGGACAGAGATAGAAGCCAGATATAGATGTACCACATTTGACTTGTTTTGAATTATCTTTATCTCCCTAAAATGTGTGCTTCTCTGAAAGAAACAAAACATTAAAGTGGTTAATTGTTAGAGCATTTTTATACAAAAATTGATTCCTAGCACTGGAGAACCAGCTGCAAAATGTAAACCCTAATTATAAAACCAGGTCTTAATGCAATTTAGTGATTTCTTTCAGTCTGAACAAATCAGTTATTTACTATTGAAGCAGGGCAGAGTTTGACCCTGCATGGCTGAAGTGGACCTCAATTTATACAAAAAACCAAAACCTATTAGCTTTAGGCCATGTGTATAAGACAGTGGCTTGGAGTTCTTTTTCTCCTGAAACATTAGGCAGAGAGGTGAAGCTCTGATCCAATTATCTCTTGATACCTGGATGTGGCTGGCTGTGAAATGGTGTGGAAGAGAACCATTAAGGGAGAATAGATTGTGACAAAGCTCCTTGTCTGTTCTCCTTTTATCTTGACTTAAAAAGATTGTCATACCCCTGTCGAAGTGCTCTGATAGGAAAGTGAAGTGTTACAGGTCTGAACTATGCAGAGAGTAGTGGCATGTAATAGAAATGTGCAGTTCAGTTAAGCATCAAGAAATAGTGATATATGGGCAGCAGTCCTGAATCTCCCAGCCCCACTTCCTGAAACTGTGTAGAGCTGAGCCCAGTAAAGTAAATAACCTTTGATTTGAAATGAGGGAGACTTAGTATATCTGGTTTTGCTTCTAAACTTGAAGGTTTTGAGTGGAGTTATATGGATTTGTTGCTGTGGTACCAATAAGGAATTGTTCACAAAAGATTCACCAGTATAGCTAGCTTCTGAGTTAGAAGCTAGAAGAATCACTCTTGAGTCTGTAAAATTGTCTCTGCATGAAAAAAAAGTATTATACAAGAATATTAGTTAAGACAAGGAGGATTTTTTTTTTGTGTAGATGATTGTGGCTATGCAATCCTCGTAAGTTCTTTAACTGTGGTGGGGGGAGAGGGGGCAGGGGGAAAAGAAAGCACACATGATTAAGTTTTAAATTCTCAATATTCAGAAAAAACATAAAACAATGTTATACTGAGAATACACAAGATGATGTGTTTCAAGGAGATAAGAGATGCATTTTGCATAATTTCAAAAATATGTATCCTGGCTAAAAATGCAAAAAAACCCCAAACCCATCTAAATAGAGATGGTTGTGGTAAGGGGGGGGAAAAGAATAGTCAAAAATCTGTTTACTAGAAATAGCCATTCTTTGGCTTTCACATGAAGTAGTGATTCTCTGAAATAAGTCCTGGTTCAACTCTTCAAGTGGCATTTAGGCATTAAAAACTAGAAATACAGTGGTTGTAATGCTTATATTTACTAACTGTCCTGTTACAGTGTTCTCCTGGAATTTTATTTTTTTTTAAATATAAGGATTCTTAGTAAATCAAAGAAAACACCAGCTGTAATCACTAGTGACAATGTAGTTGCTTCTCTTCTTACTTTGGCTGAACTTTTGTTGTTGTTCTCCTGCAGTGAAAATATATGGTATTACTAATAGGAGGTGAAGAAAGTAGTGACAATTTACTTTACGGCAGTGTCATTAAAGACTATTTTTAGACTACTGGAAGAATCTAAAAGTCTGGAACAAAGAATAATTGACTTTATACATTTGTACACTTGCGCATATTTCTCAAGTATAGAGATTCACAACAAAGAGGATGTAGTAAAATCTTTAGGTATCTTCTAAGATATATCCTAAATTTTTGTAGCATAAGCAGAAATAGAATATCTTAGGGGAAGTGCTTTGTTGTAACTTGTGATCAGTGTTCAGAATTTACTTTTTGAATTTCCTAAGCTTAAATACAAGTGCATGTGTTGCAGTGATACTGATTTCCTTTGCAAAAGTATCACTCAGGACTCAGTCCCACTTTTTTTTGTTTGTCTGCAGCTGTTAATAATTTAAGAACTGCAACTGTGTTTTTATTATAATTTTTATAAAATAATGTTATATTGGATTTTTATATTTTGAAAAGGCCAGCTATTGTCTTTTGAGGAGAACATGGCTAGCTACTGGTCTCTGTAGCTACTACTATAAGGGTTTAATATGCTGAAGACTTTTGGCAAGCTTTGAAAGAATTTTATTTCGCAAAGGGTAAAGATTTAAGGAAACTGAAAAAGCTATGGAGTTTTTGTTGCCACTACTGTAGTTCAAGTTCAAGACTATTCTGATCATGTCTTAAAAAACAAATTTTAGTATAGTTTCAAGCCCTTGAGAAGCACATTGATACATTAAACTAAGCAATTTACTGTAAGTGTAACAGATTTTCTTGTTTGCTGCACCATTTAACTGGTTTTGTCAATGAGTATTTATGGAGGACTCTGACAGGATAATTACAGGATAGCCCTCAGACTAGGCAGCAGAAAAGCCAACGCTCACGGTGATTCTTGGCTGTAAACTGTGCAGTAGGAAGAAGCTATTAACAGCAAATTTGAAAGCAATGAGGCTTAGAATAATAGATTATTTTAATATTGTGTATTAGAGGACAGAAAAATCAAACAAATGCTCTACTATATACATAAAACATCAGATGAGATAGAGAAACTTAACTGAGGGGACCTGAGTCATCAGCTTAGTTGGCCCTGTGTAGAGATGATTAATGACCCTTCCAAAGGCCAAGTCAGTTCATACAACATGAATGCTGATGTCTTCTTATGTAGCTCTTGAGGTGTACACTTCACTAATTATCTCCTAATTCCATCTGCCAACCTCTAAATAAACCAAGGTCTTGCATTTTAGTCTGTATATTGGAAATGTTGAAAATAGTGGCTAATTTCTTGCCCTGTAAAGGAGGAGAAGGACTTTCACAATTGCATCATATTGGAAAAGGGACAATGTCACTGTTTTAATCTTTCAGAAAAAATGACATATCAGTAAAATCTGCTAGCCAATACCAAAATTGTCTTTGGCAGTTAAAGAAATGCAGGATAAAGCATTTGGGTGCTACTGAATTTATTGTAAATTGAACAGTCATCACTGATATATAGTATAAACATAACTTTTGGAAGTTGTGACTTCACTTTTTTTAATTGGTTCTTTGGATTTCTGTTTAACTTACGGTATCAATGAGATATTTGCTCTTGGGGGGCCCTATGTTTTAATGATTTTTGGGTTTTGTCTTTTGTTCATTGGGAGCTTTGTGACTTGATAATTGGTGCTTGGTAGAGTGAAATTGGAATGTACATCTGTAGTAGCTTCTATTGTTGGCATTTCCAGATGGACAAAATTAGTTCAGCCTATACAATCTTGTTAAATAACACTTCAGTATTGACCTGGAACACAAAATGAAACTTTAAAATGTTTCCAAATTGAAATCTATTTTCTCTTTTGTCTTCATATCACATTTCAGCTGTACCTTTAGGTCTGGCTTCTTAATGTTTGGCTTAATGTGTCAAAAATTCTTTCACAGCCTTTGGGTGTGTTAGTTTTCCTTCTCTGCTCTGTATCCATTTTGGTAGGATCACAGGATCACAGTGTTTAGAAGGCTTTGGCAAGCATCTGTTAACCTGAAAAGTAGTTCCATTACAAGCCAAGCTAAAGAGGAGAAAAGAATTGTGGATTGTCATTTGCTTAGGTTTTTTTGGTTGGTGGTTTTGGTTTTTTGAGGTTTTGGGGATTTTTATTTCCTTTTGCAGAAAGTACAAAGGGAAGCAACATAGGGACCAGTAGTATGTAAAATAACAAAAGTATAAGAGGCTTTTTTTAAAATCTTTTTAGGTGATCTTTGTACTTTAGCCAGCAAGCTATTTCCTCTGTTCTGTTTTTCTTTGGAAACAGTTGTCTCCTCAGTCAGGTCAAACACAGACACATCTTAACTGAACTATTAACAATCTGCAGAGGAGCAAAAAGTGAATTCTGTCAGATGTAGAATGTGAAAATATTACTGTGAAACATATTCACATTACATGGCTTTTAGGGTTGTTCCTGTTTGATAAAAATGTAAAGGAAATCATGATCTTAATGTTTAGTAAAGATAATGCTAGTGATCGTTCAATTACTGGAAACAGTTGTTTCCAATTATATCTAATAACATGTCTCTAAGGTGAGAAAGAAATAATAATGTGTAAAGAAATAAGGTTGAGTCTCTTGCTTTTTCTCCTCTAAATTCAGGAAGAAAACTCCTTTTGTAACACAGGTAGTATAGACTAGTTTTCAGAGTAATTTTCAGAGGAAAAACTTCCACAAAGAAAAACTATAAGCAGTAAAATGTACTGCAAATTAAAAAAATAATGATACATTAGCATATAAATGATTAAAAGGCTTTTAAGACACTATTTTCTATTTAAAACGTGCAAGAGTAATTTCTACAATTTTTTTGAGACATTCCTATGTCTCTAGGGAATCTGTTTTTCTCATTCTTCATGAGTCGTCAATTTTATCTCGAACCTGTTTCCAAGTAGTTGTTTGTGTTTGTTTGCTTGCAATTGCATGGATTAATTAATAGCATAGGAAACATTCAGGTTAGGTTTTCTTCTGGTTGAAGACATAAAGGTTGGGGGGGCAGCCTTTAGTGTAGCAACCATGAGATGGTGGAACTCAGGATCCTGTGTGGCGGAAGCAAAACAGTAAGCAGGACTAGAACTCTAAAGTTCCGGAGAGCTAACTTCGGCCTGTTCAGAGACCTGCTTACAGGAATCTCATGGGAAAGGGCTCTAGAAGAGAAGGGAGTCCAAGAGAACTGGTCATCATTTAAGCACTACTTCCTCCAACATCAAGACCAGCATATTCCAATGATAAAGCTGTCAAGCAAAGGGGGCATGAGACCTGTATGGATGAGCAGGGAGGTCTTAGTAAATCTCAAACACAAGAAAGAAATTTATGGGATATGGAAAAAGGGACAGACCACATGGGAGGACATTGTCAGAATATGCAAGGATGCGATGAGAAAGGCTGAGGCCACTTGGAACTAAGTCTGGGAAAGGAGACCAAGGACAACAAGAAAGGTTTTTACAAGTGTATCGGTAGCAAAAGAAAGATTAGGGGAAATGTGGGGCCACTGCTGAATCAAATGGTGTCCTGGTAACAGAAGACACAGAGGAGGCAGAATTACTGAATACCTTCTTTGCCTACTGATGACGGCTCTCAGAAGTCCCAGACATCAGAGGTAAGGGAAGAAGACTGGAGAAAGGAAGACTTCTCCCTGGTTGTAGAGGGTTGGGTTGGAGATCAGACAGACAGACTTAACACACATAAATCCATGAGCCTTGATGGATGCACCCATGGGTGCTGAGGGAGCTGGCAGTTTTTGTTGCTCTACTGCTCTCCATCATGTTTGAAAAATAATGGAGAACAACAGAGGTGCATGATGAGTGTAGGAAAGTCAGTATTACTCCCATCTTCAAAAAGGGTAAGAATGAAGACCCACAAAAGTGCTGTCCAGTCAGCTTCATCTCCATCCCTGGAAAGATGATGGAACAGGGCCTTCTGGAGGTCTTCAACTGGCATGTAGGAAAAAAGAAGGTCATCTGGAGTAGTCAGAATGGACTCAGCAAGGGGAAATCATGCTTGACCAATCTAATAGCCTTCTGTGATGACATGACAGGATGGGTTGACAAGAGGAGAGCAGTGGATGTTATCTACCTTGATTTCAGCAAGGCTTTTGACGCTGTTGCATAACATCCTTGTAGGTAAGCTCAGGAAATGTGGGTTACATGAATGGACAGTGAGATAGATCAAGAACTGGCTGAATGGCAGACTTGAGATGGTCGTGATCAGCGGAGTAAATCCAGTTGGGGCCTGTAGTCAGCGGCGTTCCCTAGGGTTTAATACTGGGTCCAGTCTTATTTAACTTGTTTATCATGGCCTGGACAAAGGGATAGAATGTACCCTCAGCAAGTTTGGGGTACAAAACTGGGAGGAGTGGCTGATACACCTGAAGGCTGTGCTGCCATTCAGTGGGACCTTGATAGGCTGAAGAACTGGGCAGAGCGAAATCTAATGAGGTTCAGCAAGGGCAAGTGTAGGGTCTTTCACCTGAGGAGGAAAAACCTAAAGTACCAGTACAGGTTCTGGTACTCTCTCTTCTAGAGAGCAGGTCTGCTGAGAAGGATCTGGAGTACTGGTGGATGTCAAGATGTCCATGAGACAGCAGTGTGTCCTTGCGGCCACAACGGTATCTGGGGTGCACTGGGAAGAGTGTGGCCAGAAGGTCGAGGGAGGTGATCCTCCCCCTTGGCCATAGTGAGCCACATGTGAAGTGCTGTGTCCAATTGTGGGCTCCTCAGTAGAAAAAAGATAAGGAGCTACTGGAGAGGGTTCAGCAGAGGGCCACAAAGATGTGAGGGGTTTGGAGCATCTCTCTTATGAGGAGACACTGCAGGAGCTGGGCCTGTTTAGTCTCGAGAGGAGATCTCATTAATAGATACAAATATCTCAAAGGCAGGTGCCAAGAGGATGATGCCAGGCTCCTTTTAGTGATGCACAGCAACTAAACAAGGAGCAATGGCCACAAACTAAAACACAGGAAATTTCACCTCAATATGAGGAAGGACTTCTTTGCATTCAGGGTGGCAGAGCACTGGAACAGGCTGCCCAAGGAGGTCGTGGAGTCTTCTTCTCTGGGGACATTCAAAACCCACCTGGACATGTTCCTATGTAAGCTATTCTTGGTAACCCTGCTTTGGCAGGGGGATTGGACTAAATGGTCTCCAGAGGTCCCTTCGAACCCTAACAATTCTTTGATTCATGGCTTTACAGCTGAGAGATTAAATCTGAAGCCAAATTTTATTTGAGTTATGAATAAAGAGAAGAGCATACCCTCTTACAGTTCTGGACAGAAAATTTGGTGCCTAAAACGACTACCTAGGGTATATTCCTGTAAGAAATATGCCTACAAAATAGCAATAATTAATCCTGTAACATAAGGAGCTATACATTTCAAGATACACAAATCAATATGCCTCCTTCAAATGGAAAGTAATTCAAACTGGAAAAAAAAAGCTGTTGGCATGCACTTGCAATATTTAGTCTTAAATCTAGTAAATTAGTGAACCTGCTCAAGATCTTTGAAATCAGTAAAATCCTTGAGAAAGAGAACTATAAACAATTTTTCTGAAGTTTCTTATAATTAGTTCTGGGGAAGCACAAATACAGACACTTAAAAAAAGAATATCTATGTTGTAACTGACTTGCTGAGATTTCATGGAAGAAAGCTGCAGGCATCCATGCATTTGCCACAGTAGCTTTTGGCTTTTCTGACAACATACTGGATATTTCCATGTAATTCATTTTATTGTGATGTCATGTAACTATGATTTTATATATTCATCTTTTGTTCAGTTGAGCAGTCTGAGAAGGTACCTTTTCAAAGTACTTGGTTATTTAAGTACATCATCATAAATCACTTCTCCATATGACTTTGGAACGTTAGCCTGTTGTGTAAAGTTTTGAAGAAATATGGGGAGGCAAACTTCCAATTTGCAGAAGTGACTTTCACTTTACTTTTCTGCTAGTTATATAGTCTGTGGTCTGGGATATGGAAGCTGTTAGGAAAGTCCTTCAGCTCTCCCCTAAATGCATATCAAAGTGAGACCTACTTGTGCACAATTCTCTCCTGCCACAAAATATTCCTTGATGGACCTTTCTTTTGTTGAGTATCTTTTAAAGTTACTGTTCAAGGAGGCTTTTCATTCCTTAATTGTTTTATATGAAATAAAAAAATTACTCTCTGGACAGTCCTACCAGATAACTAGGATAGAAATGAGACCTGCTGATATGTAGAATAGTGGATTTGTGTAAGACACATAACGTGAGCACTCTCCCAGATCTAATAGTATTAGTTCTGGTAGCCTTATCTTTATGAATTTAAATCAAGTTCAGAAAAAATCAGAATATACTTCAGGGATTTTTTTTTTTCCTACTTTTACGTCTCGGGCTAAGTGCTACCTGAAATGTATGTGTTGCTTGCTGTATTTCATCCTAGTTGTTTAGTTATTAAAAATAATTCAGACAGCAAAAACCATCATCATGTGAAAACATCCCTTCATAGTAATTATTACAGTTAGAACAATAAGATGCAAGAAAGGCTGGACATGTGGCATCTGCTGATTAAATGTATTGTGGGTTATATACTGTGGGCAGAGTATTTCATAGGTTGTGGTACTGGCTTTTGTTGTTGAATGGATGGGATTTAAGTAACTGGCTTCAGTTAAAATTTTCCTTCCTTCTTGACTCTCCTCTAATCCCCCCCTGTACTTCCCCACGTATGTTTCTGGGGTGTTTGCTGGTTTGGGGGTGTGTGGGGGTGTGTGTTTCTCAATTTCTTCATAGTGTGAAGTGGTCAAGGTCAACCAGTCTTTTTAGTTGCTTATATTGAGATTTAGATGTTATTACACCACATGTGAATGTGGAAGGTTTAGTAGAATTGTGTCTGACAGTCTCAGTCATAAGAATATGGAATAATTTACCCACTGCTGTTCTGCCTTAGGTTGTTGTATAGCAAAAGCTAGGGATTTTGTCTTGAACAGATGTAACAGAGTCCTTTCTTACATCTGTGGTATACAAAGTATATTCTTTAGTAGCAGTCTTGTCTGCTGTATTTTAGGTCATTGATTCAGTGCCAAATCAAGAAGACATAGTTTTCCAAGTCACTTTAAAAGCTCCAGTAAACCCTCTACCCTGTTACAATAAGATCCTCTTAGACTGTAGGATCTTGAAAGTCATTGGGCAATTTGTTCCAGAACCTGAAGCCTGTCAAGTTATCTAAGCAAACTTAGAAAAGGAGCACTATTTGTTAAGACCATGCTTTTTGTATGAGTTACTGAGTAACAAATTCAAACTTTAATTTTCCAGAACCTCTTCCTGCCTCTCAGGACACTTGCTGTGAAGCTCAAACATTGTTTTCAGGCCAGTGAGGTAATTCCTAGTGTACTCTCTGCATGCGGATGCACATCTGTTGACTTGTATGGGAATTACGCCAAATTCCACTTAAGTTTACAAGTACTTTTGTGGTGTTGATTTTAACTGGTTCCCCATAGTTACAGGTGCTGAAGTGACCGGGATTTGATAAAAGGACATCCACACAGATGTTCACTGTGGTCTGTGTCTTGAACCTTGATTTGTAGACTAAATTGAAGTGAGATTTTCTGAAATATGCATAAATGCTTACAAGGTGATTTAAAGTATCCTGTTCAGCAAAGTCTGTGTAGGATGCTGCCTTCCTTTTAAGGAAAAAAGAGCAAAGAAGATTGAAGCTATAGATGATCTAGACTAAGAGTGGCATGTGCTAGAATGGACTGAAATTCTCAGTTACCATATACCTTCCAGTTAAGAGATGAGGCTCTATCATACCAGGACAAGGTGAACTACTAATACAAAATGCTCTAGGCCAGGATCAGCAGGAGCTTTACACTGATTGAGAGGTCCCTGATGAGGATTTTGGTCTCTGGGTTGTAAGAAAGTCATCCTTCTTCCCTGGGACCTGGCTGGAATACCTGTTATCTTCCTCTACAGTAACAGTGCTTTAGTAGATCTGTCAGAGCATCCTGTCCTCTCGACTAGGTTTTAGCTAAAAACAACAACTCATAAATCTGCTGTATTTGATTAGAAATATGTAAAGAGTCTTCAAATGCAGCTGACTGTATGCAGGAAAAAGGAGGTGGGAAAAGTTTGAAAGTTGGCTGCTTTGCAATATAGAGTAGTAAAAGGCAATTCAAACAAAACCTGGAAGTTCAGTCATCATTCTGGAAGTGAATATGTGTTTAATAAGATTCCTTTCCAGATATTTGCAGTTAAGCAGAAGCTTTCTCTCTGGCTGTAAAATGAAGTCTGCCATTCTTGCCACTGTTAACTGCATTTGTCTGTATAACTGCCACTACGAAAAGCAGTTGCTTTGATATCAATAACTTAAAGTATATCACTGTAGTTTTTGAAGAATAATTTAAGCAGTATTAATTTATAACTGCAAAACTTATATATTTCTAGCTTTAAAAATTTGAGAGGAATGAAAGATGAGCCTGTCAAGAAACTGTAAGGACTGCAAAGTGTATGGTATGATGGGGGTTAAAGTATTTGAATAGTCATAAAACCTGTTTTTAAGGACAGGTATTTACATGGTTCTGTGAAAAGCAAATATCACTGGGTGCAAACCAAAAGGCAGGGCACTCTGCTTATGAGTAGTAGTTTGTTATTACTGCAGTCAGTGGTATGTTTGGAGAGCATACAGGCTCTCACTTCAGGCTTATAACACTTTATGGTGTCATATGCGTGACCAAAAAACCAGTTTTTTCATTGCAGCTCAAAGCAATTTTTTAATTTTTGGGTTTTTTTTTATTTGAAGACACCAGAAAACTCTTTTATTTAGTCTTTCATCTTGGAAAGATATACCATATATCTTAAATTGAATATCTAGGGTAATTGATTTTTTTAATATTTGATTTTTGCTTAACTATTTAACACATAAAAATAACTTGTATGTAGAAAAAATTACTTAAATAAAACTATATTTTGAGAAATGTATGAATGTACATTAATTAAATGATACGTATTTCATGCATTTTTATTCTGAAGCAGTGAGAGTGAGGCTTGCAACTTGTTACACACCATGATGCACTAGATCCTGATTTCAGCATGACAGATGATGCAAATTGTTGTTTGAACTGTTGGGAAGGGCTGTGGGAAAATCAGTATGTGTTTAGACTTATGAGTAGTTTACCTGAGTTGTATCTGAAAGCTTCTCTTTTCTTGGTTTCCAGTTTGATGTCAAAACATTATACTGTGTCTAAAGAAACAAGGAGTTAATTTTTGGTTACACTGCTGTGTATGTAGAGCCACTTACATCCTCATGTCCTATTTGGCAAGTGGAGAAGGTGGAACTGTGCTACTTCTCCCTGCTTTCAGCTTCTTAGATCCCAGATGGTGAGAAAGCAGCACTGTCAAATGAAGGAAAGAGGAGATATGGGCAAAAGTAGGAGATGCAATTCTAAAAGTCAAGCCTCAACTTTTCAACATTTTAACACCTAACAAGCATTGACCAGCAAGCGGGAATTTAAATCTGACCCAGTTTTAGCTGGTTTTTATTTTCAGTAATGCTAGTTGTCTTCTGCTGCAAATATATCTTTCCTTTGTGCCTAAAATTAATCCTGAAAGTGGCAAAATAGAGTTCTTATTAGCACAGTCTTCTCATAGCATCTCTTTGTATTATAGAGAGTTGAGGTCTAAGAACATCAGGTATGCAGGAGGTAGTAGTTGAACAATTACAGTGGGAAAGCTCAGAGTTTGAGAATTAATTCAGACTGCACATTAAATCAGTGTTAGTTGAAACTGCTTGGAAAACATGAAACAAGTTTTGGTGCTCAAACTCGAGGATGGAATTGATAGACAGCAAAGCTCACAACTATCATGTGAAGTAGACTAGAAACAGTTTTCCTGAAATTCACATGGTATACTAAGACAGTTTCATGTAGCCGGTCCTTAATACCTTAATAAGGCAGAATGTACATATTTCCTCCATCTTAATTCTCAGCTTCATTTTTCTGATTATTGGAAAGTTGCTGTGGGAAATGCTAGAAGCTGCTTGCCAGGACCATATTTTGCTTGTGGGATCATGTGGCCTGAACCAGTAGCAGTTTCAACTACTTGGAGCCATGCAGATCAGAGTAATACAAGTTTCTACTATCGTAGGGGTTGAGGGGATGTGTTATTTAGTGTCATTTCCCCTGCCTAGTCCTCATTTCCTTGCTCCGGGAAGAAAACAGGGAGGGTAAGATTTTGAAATGGGGGAAACCAATTGTAAAGTTGTTCTGGCAGAAGGAAGGGCTTCTCGTGTTAGAGGAATAGAGATAAATCTTCTTTTCTTGACTTTTGCTTTGGAGTTACATAGGTGAGAACAGCAAATAGGGGTCAGTCCTTGTGGATATCTTAATGTTGTTTCTTTGAGCCTTTTGTACTTTGACGATTTCAGGAAAGAAATATTTCTTGGGTTTATTCAAATTTCTGGGACATTTCCACAAGTTACTTGTGCTTTCTTTTCTGAATCAAAAAGTTAAACACATTGCAGAATTGAGTAGCAATTGGACAAAGGAACAAAAAGTCACTATTTTTTCGATGTCAGAAACTTCAGATCCTTAGGTGTCACTGCCGTGCATGGGGGTTGTAACTAGATGATCTTTAAGGTCCCTTGCAACCCAGAGGAGTCTGTGATTCTGTGGTGTAATCAGCCTAACTGGTAGCCATAGCTTACCAGGATCGTGTATGTGACTGTCAGAATTTTAGTCAATGAGCTATTTGCAAGTTTAAGAAATAGTTGTTGCCTTAGTGGCTGGGAGTGAAGCGACTTGCAGAATGAGACTTAGATGTAATTATGCAAACAGAAGTCTAGAAAGAAAAGACAGCTTTTTGATACGTAACTCTTGAGAACTGGAAAGTATAGAGGAGTATCTCTGCCACAGTCTGTTCATAACCTACTTTTTCCCCTAAGAACTGGCTTGGAAAAAGAAAAGCATTTCTGTCACAAATTCTAATACATAATTTTATCTATTTCCTAATAAAATCTGTTGGCTTTAAACAATATTTTTAATTAAAATGTGCTGCTGCTTTTAAATTTGCTCTTTTTATTCTGTCTGAATCAAAAGCTGTTTAGGAAACTCCTGGATGGTTTAGACTTAGTCTCAATGTGAAGAGGTTTGCTTTATGGTAGCATATGATTAGAATATAGAAGAAGATAGGAATGATTAAATTCTAGGCACAGTGACCATGAAATTGCATCACACTGCCATGGAATTGAGTTCAACATTTTCTTCATCAGGGACCTTTTTTCAAAAGGCCTTACACCACCTTGAGTGCATTCTAAGGATTTTTCCCATCATTAATTATTAACAGCCAGTTTGAAGAACTTAGCATAATTGTTTACTTGTGAATTAAGAGATGAGTATCCATTGTTTTGATATACAGATAGATCATGCTGTAACATTTAATTGATAAATACCTGAGGATCAAACTGCGCAGGCAGCCAATGCCTGCAGTAGACTTCTGCAGACCTACTCAGGAGCAATGCTCAGTCTGACTTTCACAACTGAAAAAATTTCACAAATGAAACTGTGTTTTTGATTTATCTTACTTAATTTGCACTATTTGCTTTTTCTTTCTGGTTTGTTTGTTTGTTTGTTCAAGAGCTGATGACACAAAAGCAATAAAAGATAAGGCTATTTAATTTATTAATCTGCATATTGCCCAGATAAAGCAAATTCTTGTTATAATAGGAAGAGTTGCAGCAGTCACTGCCTGCTTCAAGACTGTGCTTTTTAATTTCTCCCTTCAATATTTATTTCAGTCATTCAGCACTCTAGAAATACATCCACAATATGGCTAGAAATTTTATGGGGCAATTAAACCATTTGTCATAAAATTCCTAATTACCTAGAGTTTGAGTTATTAAATGCACAGATCCAAATTTAGAGAAAAATAAATAGAAGTCCATAGTGTATTGGTTAGAGCTTTTCAAACTGTTTCTCAAGGCCAGGTATTGTGGTGTAGGTATTTAAGAGATTAACTGTTTTTTATTATTTTATGTTTTTCATTCAAATGAAGTTACTTTAGAGGACTGAAAAAATAAAATACATTCTAGGCTGCAGATGAGATGAACTGTGACTGCATGGCAGCTTATGACTTTAAATACTGCCCTCTGTGTGAAAAGAGCTGTACTGATTTGATGCTTAAGGTGCTAGACATGCATGTGGGACCGGATTCTAAATGAGGTCTGGAATTCAAATACCTCTGTTTCGATGTGTTCCAAATGATGAAAACAATAACTTTCCTGCCTCTGACACGGCATTTTCTAAAGATAATTCTGATCTATTTCTGCTTTGTATTCTCTGATCTGTTTTTGAAACAAGAGTATTTCACTTAAATGCATGCATGCCTCTCAAACCTCTTTAAAACTTAATACTGTAACTTACTTTTATTTGTGATGCAAAATAGTTAATAATGCCTTCAATCCCAGAAGAACTAGTGCTGTTTCTGACTCAGCAAGTTTTGGTTGTATGTTAATTTAGTGTTAAAAAACAAACAAACAAAAAACACATAAAAAACCCCAGAAAGTCCAGAAAAGTCACTAAGCCAAACTTCACAACATCTTAAATCATAAATTGCTGTAGCTGATTTCTTACGCATTCTTTCTTACTTTACCAATAACTGTCTGTTGCTTAAAAAAAAAAGCTTATTTATTTCCATCTAATGACACACAGAAATACCATATGGACCTACCACCTTTTGATGCATTCCAAATAAACATATTTTGTCTACGCTACTACAGCTTCTTATTTTGAAGGCATGATGTTACGGTTTAAAAGGAAAAAAAAAAAAAGGGCAAAGCAAACAAAAAACCCACCTAAAATTGAAGCTTAACTTAAATATTGTCTTTTAGTAAAGTAGACAATGATTGTGGAGGATTTTAGCAAAAACACCCAAATGATTTGTCAGAGAACGAATGTGACTAGGAGTATGTAATTGCCTTCACATTTTTTCAGGTTTTAGAAAATACTTTTTACATGTTTGCAAGGTTACACCCACTCAGTGGCTGGTGAAGTGCTCTGGTTTTTAAGGAAACATAATGAGCAGCTAGTGAGGATGGTTTTCCCAGCTGCCAAAGGGTTTCTCAGAGTTGTAATGATTGCCATACTACTGTCAAGCTGTCATGGACTAAGTGAAGGTTTTCAAGCATGTTTGGTGGGATCGTGGGCAGCTGAATGCAGTAGAATTGCTAGCTGTTTCCTAAAATGCCAAAACACAAAAGGTGAGATGCAACTAGATCTGTTTGGCTGTGCACAATAATTATGAGTGTGAGATCTAAAGGAGGAACTGCCATTTTCCAAGAGGATCGCATCATTCAGCTCAAGACTGAATTTCTACCTAAGATGACTGACACACCCTAGATCCTTATAAGCTCCTCTACAGAAGAGTAGTCCTCTTGACCTCTCCCCAGAGCTCCTGTTTGCTGAATGATATAGAAACAATCATTTAATCAAGATGTTTTTACAGTTTATCACTAAGAGGCATTTTTGGGATTTACCAAAGTTTAGAAACTTAATAGGATCTTCTTTCACTGAAGTACAGAGCACTAATGACTCCAGATGAAGGCAAAGTTGCTGTTCACTGATTATTAAAAGTGCTATATAGAGAAGTTTGGAAAAGCAGATTTTGGATTTGTCAAACCAACCAATATATGTAGATGTTGAGATGCTGAAAAGAGCTTTTCATCTTAATCTTCATTTTCTAATCTATTCCAAAGTGCATTTTAACATCAAAACACTGATTTGTGCATTTTAAAATTTTCATCTTAAGGTGCAATATTAACTTTTTATGGAATGATAAGGTATTACATCGGTATTTACTTACTGTTTAACTATGCCTCTGGGTGCAGAATTGCATGTCGTATGAATCTTCTGAGTGGGAAGACTCTTACTTTTTCTAGTTGTTTGGACAAATGAGGTGCACAAAAATAAGCAAACTTACTTTTCAAGTCTTGATTATTTTAAAAGCCTTCTGTAACTGCCAGCATCTAAAAGCAGAGAAAAGTGACTTTTCCAATAATACTCTATTTGGCAGACCATATGGATAAAGTTATTTTTGGAAGGAGTTTAAGTAGAAAAATAGATGACACACCAGCTTTAGTAGATTGTGCAGTACAATGATTATACAAATTATTTCTTCACAGAAGGTGGAAATGTGTTTGCAAGTGACTTAACATACAGCAACAGATAATATGTAAAGAAAATACACATTTGACTATCTAAAACCACTTATAAAACTTCCATGGAGGTTAAAAGCTATACTGATTTAAAAAAGTCAAGTTTTCTGCTGTTGAAAAGTTAGCTTTAATGTTTAAGTCATCTTTGAAAACGATTCTGACTTAATGATACACTAATTTGAGCATTTATATTGCCTTTTTTATTCTTTTCAAAAAGCAGAGCAGTCTTCTGTGGCTTTGTTTGTGCTTTTTAACATACATTTTGTTTATAATAAATAGGATCCTTCTTATTTATCATTGTTGTTTGATGTACCTAATATTTGGGAGGGGGGGCATCAAGCAAACTTTAGTTCCTTAATTATTATAGCTGTATTTTTCACAGACTATTGTTGACTTGGTGAATTTACTTTCTCGATGTGCTTATACTTCTGTCTGTTGACTGGGAATTAGATGTCATAGATGGTGGTGGTGTTATACAAACATGACCTACATGTGCCATTTTGTGAAAAGACTGGAAAAAAACTTATTTTTCTTTTTTTTTTCCCCCCAATCAATAACATGAAATTCAGTCTAAAGTAACAGATTTTTGTAAAACGTACATATACTTACAGGTGATATGTTTTGGGGTTTTTCTATGTTTTCTAAAATGAGAATAAGAGAAAGAAATGAATAAGAGGCCGGATATGAGAAACTTAAGCTAATTGGCGTGGGGAAAAGAGAACAGTACGGTAATTGATGGGGCATCTCTCCTGGGAGGGAAGGCAGAGAGAACTGGATTTCTTCAGCCTGATAAAAAAAGGCTTCAGGTTGACATCACCACAGCCTTCCAGTACCTGAAAGGAGCTTGCAGTAAAGATGGAGAGGGACTATTTATGAGAGCATGTAATGACTGGACAAGGGGGAATGGCTTTGAACTGAAAGAAAGGAGGTTTAGAATAGATATTAAGAAGAAAAAAGTCTTTACTAGGATGGAAAGGTAGTGGAACAGGTTGTGGATGTCCCATCCCTGAAGATGTTTGAGGACAGGTTGGGTGGAACTCTGAGAAACCTGGTCTTGTGACAGGTGTCTCTGTCCATGGCAGAGGGTTTGGAACTAGATGAGTTTTCAGGTCCCTTCCAACCTAAGCCATTCTTTGATTCTGTGATTTTAAGAACGCAAGTGAAAAGACCTTTGTTGTAGTTCTGGGGTTTTTTACGGGATGTTGGTAACTTAAGCTGATAGAGGCTAAAATAAATCCAATTTTGAGTGATAGAAAACAAGGAATGTGCTTTTCAGTATGTTATGCAGGAAAGAGAGTATGTTTTACTGTCCCACTTTGTGGGATATTACAGAAGATACTCCAGCAAACCAGCTAGTTATAAGTGAAGTAAACAGCACCTTCCTGAATCTTAAAGCCGATTTCAGTTATGTTTTTTTATATGTTCAGTGACGAACAAGAAACCAGCTCAAGTATCTATAACGAAGGTGAAGCAATTTGAAGGCTCTACGTCCTTTGTCAGGAGAACGCAGTGGATGCTCGAGCAGCTTCGCCAGGTCAATGGTATAGACCCTAATCGGGTGAGTTTGAACAGTTCTAGAAAATGAACCTTGAGCTCTTAGGTAACTGATTTGTGAATCAGTTCTTTCACTATTCAAAAGGCATGTGGAAAGAAAAGATGCAGATTTAAGTGCAAATTCTCAAGAAAGGAATAACTCAATGGCATATGTAAAGTCAATTTTAATGGGAAAGATGAGAGGAGGCTAAAACTCACTCATATGGGTTTTTTCCTTCCTGTCTTTCCATACTCTTCTTCCTACTTTCTCTCTTCTTTGTAAAGAGAAAAGTAAGAGCCCTGTTTGCCTTTGCTTCAGCTGTAAGCCTCCTGGAGTCTACTTTGGCATGCAGCTGTTTTGTGAGATAGAGCAATAGGTAGACATGAAGACAGAGGAGGTTCAAGTTTGTGAAATATTGTGAACCTTGCATTTTTTCCAGGACAGTCCTCTCCTCGGATACTTCTGCATTTCTTATCTTTTGCTACAAAGGGTGGTAGTGTGTCCCATAGTTGCCAATGGCAAGTGAATGCTGATTTAAACAAAAAACTACCAAAAATAAAATAAAACAAACCAGTCCTACACTAAATAGTTCTGGAACTGTTCCTTTAATTTGGAATATACAGCCCACTTTAAACTGTCTCAAGACAAAGTCATGCTAATATGTAATAGGCTTATGAATACAATTCTCCAGGAGTAAAACAACATAAGTAGAAGTTACAAATGTGGCTCATCAGTGTGTGATCACAAAGTGACTTACCGTGTTCCTTGTAGAGCAAAATGTTTTTGTGACTAACTCCCTTGGTTTCTTCAAAGCTGTGCTCTGATCAGCCACCTAAGCATCTTAACCATGCTGCACCAAATTCTGTTACTACCCAGTACAGTCTTTTGTACAAAAAGAGAAGGCCCTTGCCCACTGCCTTATGAAATGCAAGGAGTGGAATTATATTTTCTCTGGGTAAAGGGACTATGAAAATGAGAGCAACGAGAAATAAATAAGGGAAATGAATTTTAAACCCTTTTACAGTGTCTACCGTGCAGCTATGTACATAATGGATTATAAGTCCTATCAAGTTGTTAAGCTTAGAAATGTTTCTTTCAAACTTGTCTACCTGTGAATTCTTAGTGTCATCAATTAAAAAAGAATATTTACTAGATTAGATTGCAAAACGATGTTTAGCAATTCTTGCTTAATATATAGCACTACTTCTTGCATAAAATCCATTTATTTTGGCGGTTGATGCATGGTATAGAGCAGCGCTTTGGTTTGTTCTAGGAATGGTCTTCTGTTCACATTATCCTGAGACCGTTGCAACACTTTATGATAATGCATCAAATACAGTAACTAGGACTTGTTATTTGCTTAGTTTATTTGTTGGTGGAGCATTGAGAGCAGAACCACATCTTCTATGATAGTGTGAAAGTAGATTTTGTGTTGAGAGGCATAAATGTTTGCATAACACAGAATGCACAGGTAACTATATATCTGTAGATAACAAGGGTTTCTTATGAGATTTTTACTTTGATTTTTTTTCATCTAAAGTATTTTTGTTTTCAGATATTTTTGTCATAGCTGAGTATTCCTCATTAAAAATAACAGCAAGAAAAAAACTTACTTCCTGTTTGTGTGGTTTTCATCTACAAAAATATGCAATAATACCAGGATGGTTTTGATTTGCATGACCTGTCTGCTTTATCCAACAAAATATATTTTAAAAAGCAATGACTCCATATCAATCATTTATAAAACTGCAATAATAGCAGTGTGTTTTGTTTTTTTTTCTAGGATTCCCCAGAATTTGATTTACTATTTGAAAATGCTTTTGACCAATGGGTAGCAAGCACAGCTTCAGAAAAATGCACATTCTTTCAGGTTCTACATCACACTTGTCAGCGATACCTTACAGATAAGAAGCCAGAATTTATCAACTGCCAATCTAAAATTATGGGAGGTAAGTCAGTTGAAGCTGGAATACTTTGTACAGATGGACATGAAATGATTTGCATGTGATTTTTTCTGTGTTCAAATAAGCTTGTTGCCTAATGTCATCTTGAAATCATAGGTCTGAATATGCTAACTTAGCACTAAACTTCTAGGCTTTAGCATTTCTCCATCAAGCATCACTTTGCACTTTTCCATTATCTTTGCTTTCCTGGTTTTCGGTTTTAGAGGCAGCATCCCCTGCCCACCTTGTGAGAAGTTGTTTGCCTCCCTCTTTTTAAGCAACCTTGATTTTGATTTGTCTCTCTGCTTTTGTTCATCCAGAAACATTTTTGGGTGGCCTGAAACATCTACTAAAAGCCTCTTCTGCGTTACTGGTTCCTCACAGGTTGTGAAAAAGTGCTTATTACTAAACTTCTTATGGGTGTTTTGGAATTTACTTTCATCTTGACAGAAATCATTCAGTTTAGAGTTTTATTACCTTTATGTACTGGTTTCAGCTGGAATAGATTTCTTCTCAGTAGCTGTTACAGTGATGTGTTTTGGATTTGGAATGGGAACAGTGTTGTTAACACACTGATGTTTTGCTGTTTGCTAAGTTGTATTTATCCTAAGTCAAGGACTTTTTTTCTTGTCTCACGCTCTGCCAATGAGGAGGTATACAAGAGCTGTGAGGGAGCACGCCTGGGACAGGTGCCCCAAACTGACCATAGGGATATTCCATACCATAGAACATCGTGCCCAGTATATAAACCAGGGGGAGTTGCCTGGAAGGGGGTCAGTCTAGGTTTGGGAAGTGGAGTCTGGCGTTGGTCAACAGCTGGTGAGCGATTGCATTGTGCATCATGTTTGATTGTTTTTTTCTTTCCCTTTTTATTTTCATTATTATTATTATTTACCATTATTGCTGTATTTTACTTTTCTTTTGATTACTCAACCTACAACTTTTTACTTTGATTCTCCTCCCCATTCTACTGGGATGGCAGAGAGAGAGAAGAGTTGTGCAAGTGGCTGCATGGTGCTTCATTTCCAGTTGGACTTAAACCACAACAGTTTCTTAAGTCAAGCTATGTTCTCAGGTATATGTTCTTTGATTTGCTTAGCCACAGTTGGACCTTACTTTCTCCAGCGAGAATGAATTTGAGATCAACAACACATTTCACTGTATTTTCCATAAAAAGCCCCTCGATATTGCAGGTTTTGAACTAAATGGGTTTTGAGTTGGCTCAGTGAAGCTGACACACAGCGACTGAAATTTAGGATCAACTATTACTTGGTTTACAGCTGTTACAGTTTCTGTCAAATTTAAACCTACCCACAGAGAGTGTAATTCCCAGTGTGAGGAAGAAGTTGGCAGTGTGAAGAACAGCAAGAAGCACTGTATCCATGAGGAGATTTATTAGTCCCTGTACCATGTCCACACTCTGTACTGTGTGTGTACACACACAGACCGTATCTGTGCAGTCAGAATGACATGAAAGGAATTTGGAAATGGTCACCATCTGGTATCAGAGGATTACTGAATACTCTCATTTTATCTAGGAAGTTGTAAAAGGGAGAATGTGGTAGGTCTAGTGTGTGTTACAAAAGCAGAAGTTAAGCAGATGTTTACGAACCTCAGTGGCAATTTTTTTTTTCACTGTGATGACACTTAGGATAAAGTTAATAACTGGGTCAGTTGAATCAGGAACTCAGTTTTGAACAGGTCAAGCTTAGGAAAATAATGCAAGTTCAGAGGTGAAATGTGTGGTAACAACTTATTCACAGGAAGGATGCCAGTGAACATTAGCAAACAGATGACAAACACGAGACTTTCCATATGAAATGGAAAAATTGTAGAGTATATCTTCTCCCATCAGTGCTCTTCTGTCCTCACCACCACACCATAAAGGAAACAAGGAAAATCCTATTAATGTAGAAAAGGAAAGAATGAGAGGAAGCTTACAAGAAATTTTGTACATTTTTTCTTAGTTTGAGAAGACACTAAAAGAAAATGATGATTGACAAAGTTATCTGTAACATCACTGCCAGCTAAAATGAAAGCATCAAACTGGATATGGCTTCCCTGTTCTTCAAGTTTACCTTTGATGTTTTAGAGGAGAGGGATTTAAGACAAAATAACAAAGAAAAAGAACATATAAAGGTCTCTGCACGAAATAATAGTTCTGCTAATAATGTACAGGTATGTATTCTAGATTTATGAGAGGTGAATTACCAGAAAAAAAAAACGAATAAGGCTCTCTATATTTATAACTGATGTCTACTGGGGGAAAGAAACAACAATTAAATGAAATCTGAATTCAGCTTGCACTTCTCTTTTAGAGTTTGGAGGCTCACTGATAAAGAGAAAAACAAATTTTTATTCCAGCTGTGAAGAACAGAGAAGGTGTAAAAGTTTTAAAATTGTTGGGGCATTTGGCTAACCAGTCAAAGCAGTATATTGAAATCGTATTTAAATCTTAGTGTGGTCAGATTTCAGAAGCGGCTTGTCACTTCATCCCCTCTGCCAAGGTAGCATTTATGTTTTAAGTAATATTCTTGTGAACTTTCTGGGGGATGTGAAAAGTAGTGTTTTGGGGCTTTTTGGATAGTTAGCCAGTTTAACTCCAGATACTCTACAAAATTTAAAAAAAATAAATTTTTAGAATATATATATATATGTGCATACACCCACATGCTTGTGTAAGTAACTATATAGATATGCATATCATATATGTAATGTATATCTTGTAGCTAATGCACATTTTCAAAAATAAAAAAGATGCCACCAAAGAACACTTCTTCCCAAGTGGAACTGAAGATGAAAGAACTTAAAGGGTTTGTTTGCAAGTTTACTTATCTTATCAAGCCTTATTCCTTCCTAAAGGGTAAGAGTGAAGAAAGTGAAATTCATGCTGCTCCCATTTCTGCAGGAAGTGCTTAGCTGGAAGTAAATAAGGGTGTTCCTGTGGAACTGCAGATCTTCTTCATGGCCTTCCTCCTTTTACCTCCTCACGCACACACACACACTTCCCCCTATGGACGAGAGGGCCAGTCCTGCCCCTGATTATTCTTCTTCAAAATCATTTTTTGCCTTATTTTCATTTGAGTATCTTGTAAGGATAATGTCTGCAAAGTTAAATAGGCTAGACTGTTTTCTGTAACTTGATTAAGACATCAGTAATTACAGCAATAATGAGAACCAATTGAAGGCGTGGGTGCTAATTCTGAGAACAAAGAACAACTTCACTTTAAGTCAAGTAAGATTCCTCCCACTAATGTCTTGTACAAATATTTCAAGCTTGTCTTTTGTTTAGAATTTAGGTGAGCTCTCTCCATAGTTTATGTGCATTATGGATGTTATATTACAGAGGAAAGAAAGGCATTTGGGGCTAGAGGGCTTTTTTGACTGAGGTAGAAAATAATTTCCTCTTTTGTATCTTTTTAACATATAGATTCTGATACTGGAATATGTCTAATTTGGAGTATCTTTGTGTTATGTTGTTGTTTGGTGGCCATGTTAATCAGGTTGTGCTGCTTTTATGTCAGTAATATAAAAAGCAAAGTTGGAGATGGCCGGTGTACAGAAGTTCTGTCACTTTAGAGGCTGTGTTCATTAGAACAACTTGATTTTTGACATAACATTCAGCTGGCATTGAGGATGGATTTGACTCTCAATTCTGGATAGAACCTTGAGATACAGCATTTGAAGCTCTTCAAAGATTAATTCTGGGCCTATAATAAAGAACAAACAGTTACTGCCACCTTTAGATACATATTAGAAATGCATTTGCTTTTAAGCTTTGTCCTACCTATATGCTTTGGTTTTTAATAGTTGTTCTGCTGAATTAATCAAAATGTTCTTTGATGACATCTTTGCCTCTGTAACCTTTTCTATAGGACAGTTAGCAGGAGTTATTAATGGAACATTCTTTTTTCCTCCAAGAATGTATTGCCAGTGCAAGAATGGTAATGAGTACTTTTCCCATACAGTGTTGACTCATTTTGGCTTACTACATATGAGACCTGGTAAGCATACAGTGGTGTTTACCGTACTGAGCAAGATTAATGACTGACTAAAGGAGATGAACAAAAAATTCCATTAGAAATTGCTCTGAGCATCCTGATCTAGTGGGCGGCATTGCTCTTTGTGGCAGGGGAGTTGAAACTAGATGATCCTTAATGTCCCTTCCAACCCAGGCCATTCTGTGATTCTATGAGTTTGGATGGGAAGAAAGACAATTGCTCCCCTCTGTCCTGTCGAATACCTGGTAGTTGGTTGTTCATTTCAGTTCTTACCTGATAGACATTGAAAAAAGTGTATTATTGAACATACTATTCTTACAGACTTTCACTTGTAAATTAATTCTGATGCAAATGAATTTGACCAAAAAAAAAAGGTTTTGTCAGTCTAGAGGTTGAATATTAGAAATTAATTTTCTGCTGCTAAAGACTATTTCAGATGCTTGCTTTTGTGCCCTGCATATTCATGTCAAGATTATTCTGCTTTGCAATTTATTTTTTTATTTAACTGGTTATATTTTAGTTATCTTAAGCATAAAAGCCTTTTAGTTATCTTAAGCATAAAAGCCATGTGTTAAGATCACAATGGATGACAATAGTTAAATGCTTTTTCCATAGACATATTGCATATAATCAGAGCTCTAAATTAACTTTCTAAAATTGGAATCTTGTAAGAAAAAAAGTACATTATGTTCTTGTAAAATCTGTAGGGGTACATAAAATGAGAAGGGACTTTGTAAAGGTTGGTTCCTTTTTTGATGTGTGCAACTGAGACAAGATAATGTAGAAAGCATTAAGCAACATATTTGCTTGCCTGTTCTGAAGAATGAAGGTCTAAGTGAGGCATTACTGTCAAGATGCAGAATGTTGCTGTTTGCCATAGTAGTGGGAATTTTTTTTTTTTGCATCAAGTTGTTTGATTTTGATGTTTACAGAGCCAAATTGGAGTTCTGTGCTTTGTTGTAATTACTGATTTTGAAAGTTCCTGGTTGGTCAGACTTTCATTAAGTATAAATATTATTATTGAAAATATTACCTAAGTTAGCGTTAATTTACAAATGTATTAGATTAGAATTTAAAGTTTTCAGGTTTAAGTAAATTCCTCAGTTTGGAAAGCAAGTAGAGGTTATGGTAATATGAAATTGATCCTAATTAGATATTTCCTTAATTTATAGCCAATATGCAGTATACAGTAATATCCTGTCCTGGCATCAATGCCAGTATTTAGGAACATTAACGGGAGAAGAAAAGTTTTTCTGAAAGACATTTATGACCTGTCCATTCGGCTCATAACCCTTGTGATATATATTCTCCAGTCATTATTTATTAATTTCTAATTTCAGTAATTTTGACTAAACTTTAAACTTCAATACTGTGGTTTGGAGGCAGGAAGGCAGGAATGTTAATACCATATAGTGATGTTGAAGCCTAGAAGAAACCAAAGTATGTGAATATAGTTGGCTTGAAAAGCTATAGATAACATTTTTTTTTTAAAGACAATAAACCCTTATTGTATGAAAATCCTTGCTTCAGTGTGTTGCTTATGTAAAAAAAAAAAAAAAGCAAAACTTAAAATATTAGCTTTCTAAATATATGACTATAATAATTTTTTTAATGAGTAAAGATTCGAAGTAATCTGTTATTCTCTTGTCCTTCTGATAAACAAACAAACTAGTAATTATTGAGGCTTAGAGGATGACTTCCTGTAGTTAACTCTAGTCTGCCTGTTGCAGTCCCTTTGAGAAGGTGTTAATACATGCAGCCAGCCAGACCCCTAGTCTGCTCCCTTGTGGTGATTCTATTTACTTCTCTCCTCTGTAAATAAAATACAGTTGGTTTATAATGCAGTTCTACTGAACTGCTGTCCTATTTGTAGTGCATTCCAGCACCTTTGAGCCATACATTTGTGTGTTTTCACTGTGTTTCTGCCATGGTAATTTTTTTCCTAGCAAATTGCATTTAAACTGAATGTATTGTTAATTGTGGCTTGAAAGTTACTGCACTGTCAGGTTTGGTGCATTACAGTTCTGCTTGAAAAAGTGCTTTTGTGGATGAAAGTGAACTACCTGTAAAAATAAACTTAATAGAGAAGTCAGTTTCTACATGTCATTCATGCTATGAGTCTGATTCCAGGAGGCAGCACAGTGTCACAGTGATACCTATGGCAAGGAAAACTTGCCCGAGTCCCATGTTGCTTTACAGTGAATGAATGCTAGAGATCACATCCTCCAGCTGTAAAGTTACTGTCGTTAAGATGAACTGCAACTGCTTGGACTCATAAACTAATGATGATATCGATAATAACTTTGCAACATGTTTCAAATGTTCACTGCAGGTAGCTGATACTTACTGTGCTTCTATAAAGTTGCTGATAAGTAAGCTGAGGAAAAGTTAATGTTTCCCTTCTTTACTGATTGATTGGTCTAAGCACACCTGAGTTATGACATATTCACTTTGTTAGTCCTGTAACCCCACCTCAAGGACTTACTGAGGTACTTCTTACCTAGAGGTGAAATTTGTCTTGACTGTAATTTATGATCATGGTGGCAAAGCTATTTACTACCAGTTTTACCCTGATTTGTTTTACTGAGGTATCTTCTACTATTTCACCTTGCCTAGCTTAATTAGTTCAGTGTTTTTAATAGATTTTGAAAGTATAAGTCTGATTTACACATACTCAATATTTTTATACATATACAGATATGTTTCTGTATGGATAAAACATAGGTTTGGTTTCAAATATATATTTTACAGCATTTTGGAATTCATCAGTTCTTGCTTAAAATGAGATGGATGCTAGTTCTGTTTTGTGCTGCTGTGCATTAATTGATTGGTGAAAGTTATCTTCTGGTCACCTTTGTGTGTAACCATGCAAGACCAGCCAGAGTTCTTCGTCCTGTATCAAACTTTCTTTGATCTAGTTGATTTCTGATGAGGAAAGGTGATTGTCCATCTTCATAATGACCTCAGAACTATTAGAAATGTAAAGCAGAATTGATTCTCTGTTTCTTTTAAAAAAGGAAAAAAAGAAAAAACATCCTTGGATGATAGCAAGTGAAATATCTAAAAGGGAAAATTCACCACCTGAATGCCCAGCTGTTTCAAAAACTAAAATCCTCCTTTTCTGTTCCTGCAACCCAGTATTACTTATGTTTCCTGTTTAGTTCACTGTTACTTCATTTAATGCAACATTTTTCCCAGTCTGGAAAGTGAATACCAGTGGTGCATCAATAGTAATAACTATTCAAAATACCCCTGTGGAACACACTTGTGTGAATCCAGATCCATTCGCAATATTTCTGAGCTTCTTAGACCCTTGTGAATAAATTTGGCATAAATTCTTAGGCTGCGTGAGACAAGAAAACTCAAATGAAGCATTAAATAACAGGTTTTTCTTAATGACAGTTCTCCAGCAATTTGACCTCATCTTGTTTGTAATTCACACAGCCACTAGCTCATTTGAATTGCATTGCTCACGAGTATCTGGTGCTTAATGAATTGCTGGACATTTTTTTCAGAGTTATCTTTTTGTTATCTTTTTAATTTTTATTCTTTCCAGTGTCTGTCAGAAAGGATAGGACTTGACCTGTCTAATAAATCACTTCTTGATCTTTTGGATAAAAGTCCTCTATATGTTGTTTTCATTATCAGTCCTTATCAAAGTCATAAGGCAATGACATTACTATACATCTGAATGAAGTAAATAGAAAATATGAATTATCTTATACTTGTTGTCCAGCATTGTTTCCATTACAAATATCATTCTAAACTTAATATGTTGTAGTCTGTCATAAATAGCAGAAATTTCATTAGTGTTGACATTTTCGGTCTTCTGAACTGTAGTGGTTTTAAAAACTCAGTGGGAAAAACCACTCAAACTGCCTCCTTTCAATAGTAGAGGGGCAAACAAAACTAAGAAAAACTTGTTTTACTCCTGACTTATGTTTTCACAATTCAACCTACCTTTGAATATGGCTGACCTTTCCAGGTTTCTAAACTGTTTAGATTTCTAACACAGAAGAGGTGAATTTAAAATACAAAATTGTAGACTGTCAGTCTAAGTAGCAGATAAAGAGAAAAAATTTCTTCCAGGCTACTTAGCCATTTGAAAAATAATCCATAAAAATTTAGTTGCAATGAATTGATATTTTGATATTCATGTATTAGCATTATTGTGTAATATAAAATACTAAGAAATAGAACACAGTATGTAGTCTTGATGATGTCGTACACCAGTGTTGGATTTTTTGCTGTACTTATAAAAGGATTGTTTCAGAATGCCCACTGTGGCATGATAGTAATTTTCTAAGTAGATAGTTTATTGATTTTCTGTCTTTCTCTTCACAGTATTTAAACTCACTCATAAAACACAAACCAGATTGTATCTACATTACCTTAACTTGCTGTAGACTTTATTGCATTGCATCTGTGCAGCTGTAAAACATCTTGAGAGAAGAGGCTTGGTATGGACACATTGTGCTGATTCCCAGGGAGGAATCAAGTCTGAAATGATAATTCCCAAGATCACTTAACTTTCCCATTATTTAAGGTTAGAAGCTGATCAAAGCTACTGAAAGACCAGTTATCCTGGCTAATTCTGATGGATCCTGTGCTGCTATCAGGCTATGAACAGATTTTGTAGTGGCATTTGTCTCATCTCTTCATTCTTTTAGAAGTTTGTCTTCATTACCAGTACATATCCTTCATTTGCACACCTGTATAAACACTATTCTTTCTTCATTTTCTTCTTCCCTCTTTCCTTCTTTAAAGGGCTAGTGCTAAAATAATGTTTTAAAGCTGGCTGTAGATTTGGGCAGGAAAGCACAGAGGGTAAAGTTCTCCCGGGTGTTGACTCAGGGCTGCCATTTAGGAAAGTCATTGCTAGTCTGACCTAGACAGGTTTTTAGTAGCATATCCTTCCATTCCTGATGAATTAAGGTCAGTAGTATCTTTCAGACTTCCCTTATCCCCGTTTCGGGACCACAGCTGACTCTCCTTCAGTGAACTTCAGCTCAAAGTTATTTGGTTCTTGAGCACCTATGATTGCTCTACATGGTTCATCCGTGGTAGTGATGCAAAAGTGGAGAAATTTTATTCCATCAGTTTCTTATTTAGAACATTTTCACAAAGTTGTGAAAATGCTCATGCAGACGAGTCAAGCGTAATTCTGCTAGTAAGTAGAATACTATCCATAATCTAGTTATAACAGTCTTGAAATCAGAGCATTTACTCAAGTCCTCAGGTGGACTTTGCAGCCTCTTCTGAGTGCAGCTGTGACTATTATTTGCAAGACCTGGATAACTAGCTGTCCACATCTGGCATGGCTGCATAGGCTGCAGGAATATGAAATATAGATACATTTTTCAGTTAGTCAATACAGAAAGAGCGTGTAGCTTTCTTTTTTAGCTTTCTTTCTTTATGGTAAATAGGACAAACCCAAGGCTAAAACAAAAAGTGAGCTGTTACCCACTAGACTGATTTTTATTTTTTTCCCCACTTAAAATGTACTATGTAAATCTAAGGAGCTGACATGGCTAATGAGAGCACAGGAAGAAACTGGTCTCTGTTGTCAATAAGGCTTATCTGGTTTTGTTGCTTGCTGATGAAGGTGCTGAACAATTAGATTTATTGTTTTGCCTCCTACATGCTCTGTAATTGGTAGGACCTTTTTAAAAGTATAATGTTATGATTCACAAGGTATTGTTTGTTATTGTTAGAAATAACTTGGAAGCATCTGTTTAACTCCCAGGGTATAGGTATTACTTAACTCATAGCAGTAATAAAATATACTTTTTCTTCATATGAGAGTGAGGTATGATAAATTTGCCTTTTTTTGGCCTTAAAAGTACAAGATTGCAGATATATAGAAATAAATGTATGCAGATGTAAATAACATTCAGAAGCAATGAAGTGACAAACTGTTATATTAGAACATGCTGCAGGATAAAATATTCTATATTACTAGAATGATTATTATAGGCTTTGTTTCAGATGTTGCAAATCAGGAAGGCTGAAAAGTATGGAGCCAAATCTGAGATTTAAAGAGTGATTATAATCTACTGGTTTTTTTTCTTTTTTTCTGTCTTATGTGCTTTGGACAAAATATCAGATTAGATGAATTTTTAATCTAGAAGTCTTTCTGCATCAAAATAATATGCAATATTTACCTGCATTTTTATATTTACAGCTGTTCTTGGTCACTATTGGTATTAATGGATATTAAAAGATCCAGTTGCATTAGAAGAAATTGCCTACTATCAATACAGAGGAAACTAGTGCAGTTGTAATTTTATATCACTTCTTACTCTGAAACATGCGTTACTTTCCTGCGCAGAATCAGATTTTTACAAAGGTGGAACCATTGATCTGTCACTTGAGAGTACAGCCACTCTTAATGTTGCATGATTGGTAAAAGCAAAATTAAGTGCAGAATATATACCACCTGTATCATAGCAGTTACCAGACTTGGTAACTAATGCTTCTTTTGAAGGCCATAAACTTTACAGATTCAGGTGCAAAGACCTATAGAAGCATTTTGTTTACTTTCAAAGAAGGTGAAAGTCCACTGAAATCCTTCTGTCCAGGCTGAGCTAGGAGACTTCTAGATTTTATGGTTCAAATTTTTGGGAAGTTATCCTCAAAAGATAAATTGAGAAGTTGATGATCAGGTTCAAGTATTCAAAGTTATAACTAAATTAATAAATCCAGTAAAGATTCTACTTTTAATGAATGTTCAGTCTTTCAGATCATTTAGTCATCCTTTCTGGATGATAATTTAAATATTGAAATTATCTAGAGAACATTCCATTCATATGATATGGGAATTCATTAAATTGTAAGAGGGTATTATCTTATAGGATTACAATCACAGAAGTACTGGTTTTGTAATCTTCTACTTATTATCTTGAGCTGTTTAATAAGGCTTTCACATGGTTGTTTGAGAGGTCAGAAATCTTTTTTCTGTTTGGATCTTTTTAGCAGGCCTTCTTTTATTCAAAAGAGCTCTTAAATGAGGCTGTCAGCATAGCACCAAAGCATGTGAAAGCATGGCTAACATTCAGTTGGCAAGGTGATGAGAGGGATGAAGAAGGAGGGGAAGAACGTGTTTGTCCTGTGGATCTTTAGAATCAGCTCTTATGTTACAGAAGTGATGGAAAGCCTTGGGCTTGTTTTAGTCTAGGAACTGTAGTTCTCTGGTAATGATGATTTTAACAAAACAAATGTGCTCAACAAGGAGAGGCAACTTGTGAATGTGTGAAGTGCCACCATCAGTTGGAACTTCACCAGTCGAAATATGCTGAGTTTGAAATACTTAAGCTTCCCAAGTTAGATGCCTAGAGTTCACTTAGTCCTTTATTATTATTGCAGTGTTTCTGAGGGATCATTCCAGACACAGATGTTCCTTGTTGTGAGCAGTTTTCATGACAATTTTAGCAGTGGAAGAGATTTGCCTTCCTGTCTTCCAGTGTTGCAGTAATGAGTAGCTGTTAATTTTCTTTTGTTTTGTGGCATAATTCTTTCTTCTAACAAAATGTATTATTTTGATTGCTGAATATACCTAATATTTGGGAGTCACCTGAACCTTGACGGTTTAGAAGTAACTTTCAGATTAGTGAAACTTTTAATTTCCTCTTTACCCTTTTCCTTGGGGCAAAAAAAAAATTCCATTTCTAGGCAGTTGAATTCCTGTCAGAACAAACATTCAGACATAAACACAGTCCTGGGTGATGGAGGTGGTTTTCAAAACCTTTTATGAAAACCAGGATGTAGTTGAAAAAAAAAAAGTTTATAATTTCAAAAAGAGGGGGGAAAAAAACCCCAAAACCCAAACAAGAAAAACAGCCCCATTCGCCCCCCAAAGGAAAAAAACCCTACAAACAACAACCCAAACCATTTCAAGACATGAAAATGACTAGTAATTTATATCAAGCCTGGAATTTTAAATTAATTCTTGACATTGACAACTAAGACAACATCCAACATGAATAATCATATTGTAGATAGGACTGAAGATTAAGTGAGGTTTTCATGAGTTTGAATTCTGTTTGCATCCATAGAGAAGGTTTGGTAAAGTTATTTGAATGAGGAAATAATTCTGTGCTGAAAACCTCAGTTGCTAGTTAACTTGGAATACATTTTTTACCTTTGTAAAGCTATTGAACAAATCCCTGTGAAAAACCCTTCTAGACACACAGAGGGCAAGGAGGGCTGGCACCAGAGATTTGTTAAAGGCAAATTGGATTTGACCAGCTTGTCCTGTGTGGTGCAGTGACTGGCTTGGTGGATGAAGGGAGAGTAGCAGATATCCTTTTCCTTGACTTCAGCAATAGGTCCAACACAGTCTCCTCTAGCACTGTCACAGCAAAGCTGGGGAAATACATAATGGATAGGTGAACAACACAGTGAGTAGACGTCAGGGGTAATGGTGATGAAAGTCCAATATTAGCCATACTATTGGTGTTCCTTTTAAGTCAATACCACAGCCATGCTGTTTACCAGCCTGATTATTTCAGGGAAAAACTTAACCTTAGTAAATTTCTGAAGTTCTTATGAAAATAGATATATTCTTTTTAAAAATCACAGAAATGCTTGACCTGAAATTCTTTGTCCTAAGAATTTTTCCCATTCTTGTGTAACTTGCTGGTAAGAGATTTAGAATCTGAAAACACAAGATCAAAGTATTAGTAAACTGCATTTTTATTTTGTAATTTTATGTATAATTTAATCAAATTTTATATATTTGTATGGAATCTAGTAATAATCATTGGTATGAAGGGTTACAAAATTGTTTTAACTGAACCCGGTCTATTATATAAGTTGAAAGTATCATTAATTTTAGATGGAAATTAAAAATGTGATTTGTTTTCAAAATTCCCTTTTGAAGCTATATTCTGTATTGGTCACCTCCATTTTTGAAAACTGGTGAGCTAACCTAGAAAGTAAAATTAATTTCTACCTGTAATTAGACATACAGTTTTAGGGTTTTTTCCACTATTATTTATCAGGAAATCCAGAATTTATGTTTGTCTCTTCCCTTTTTAGTTCTTTTTTTTTTCAGATTTGTCAATTTAAACTGTTTTTTTCAATGTTTTAAAGTAACTTGGGAAGATAAATAGTGCTATACTATTTAACTTTTTCCCTTCTTCAGACCGCTTTCCCAATTAGAAAAAGCATCTCAATACTTCCTTCTTTCACAAGGATATGTTTATTCTTAATTTTCCACACCTTTGTCTTCTCCCTAGAGTCTTTTAGTTTTCAATTGATATTTTAATTGTTTGGTGCTTTTGGTTCTTAAGTGATGAGTGCACAGGCAATTAACAAAACACAGAATGAGAATGAGAAAAACGCCATTCTTTGTATTTACAACCAAACTTCTGTTAAATTTTTACTGACACCAGTATATCCAAGAGTAAATAGTTTGTGTAGGCAGATAGAATAATACCTTGTGATGTAGATGGTTTTATTAATGAACTTAAACTGATTGTCATAAAGCTTTTAACGTTTATTCAGTGACACAGATCCAGTTCTATGCATTTAATTTCCAAAAATTAAAAAAAAAAAAAAAAACAGGTCATAGATGGAGCTTCTTAATTATCAAAGCTAATTCGTTTATTTCCTTCTCAGAAGTAGGTAGCTGCTAAATATTTTATTAATGCATGTACAATTAAAAAAATCAGTCACTGTAGAGTCTTTTCGTTAATGTACAGGTACATCCCTGCATTGAACTGAAATATATTTCATATGGCTAATAGAGAATGCGATGAACCTTTTATGAATGTGTGATAAAACAAATCATGCAATCTAAGTAATGATATCTCTAGAGACCAATTAGTTTCTTTGCATGCTTCACTGATTATAGTACTCCTATATCTTTCAGGTATTAGGTATGGTGGCTAAAGTGTGTACTTTTCACAGTGTATAAAAGTCCTAAAGCAATGTCACCTGATTTCATGGGATGAAAGACCCTCTGTGTGCTTTAAAAGTAAACTGACAGGAGAAAAAACCCAGCTCAAGAGAGATTCAAGTCAGAGTTACAATTTACTAAAAAGACTATAATAAATACAGTGATACAGAGAAAAACTGGTTTTAATCACCGAAGACAGATGTATAACTCCACACCTTGGGACAAAAACAGAACAGTGTTCATTGGCCCCTGTGCTGAGCACCATGTGGTCCCCCTGGAGGCAAAGGAAAAGGAAACCTGTTGGTGCAGATGATAGCCACAGTTCTATTAAAGTAACGATTGCAGTCTTGTCGAGAGTGGCAGTCGCAGTCCTGTTGAGTTCTGGTCCTCCTCTGGATCCAATGAGTGGTACCAGAACTCCCAAAACTCCAAGATTATATATACTCAGGTTCAGGTGGGAATGCCCAGTACCTCCCCCAGGGCAGGGAGTTTCACAATGGGTGGTTTAACTCTATGGGATATTTTTGGAGTCTTTGATGGTCTAGGACATTGCATTTGCCTATTATGCCAGTCCAGTATGGCCCATTAGCAGAGATGACCCCTCAGGCTGGGTGTGAAGGTGCTAATTCCCCCCTGGAGAGGATTTATCACAGCTGAGTCATTGGTGTGAAGACAATGAAACACTCCCCTGCCCAGCTTGTAGCCCGAGGTGTCAGGTGTGCCCTGGGCAGCTGCTGCAAACAATCCATTTATTAACAGTCCATCAGAAACTACATAAAGGGTGTGGAATACACAGTTTTGGTTATACCCACATAAACTGGCCTGTATAACTAGGACACTCTGATGCAGCTAGAATTGTAGAATATCCTGAGTTGGAAGCAGACCCACAAGGATCATCAAAGTCCAGCTCCTGGCCCTGCATAGGACCATCCCCTAGAGTCACACCAACTGCCTGAGAGTGTTGTACAAAAGCTTCCTGAACTCTGTCAGGCTTGGTGCTGTTACTACTTCCCTGGGAAGCCTGTTCCAGTGCCCAGCCACCCTCTGGGTGAACCACCTTTTTCTAATATCCAACCTAAATCTCTGATAACAGCTTCATGCTATTCTGTCACTGATCACCGCAAAGAAGAGATCAGTGCCTGCCCCTTTGCTTCCCCTTACGAGGAAGTTGTAGACTGCAATGAGATCTCCCCTCAGTCTCCTGGAGGCTGAACAGACCAAATTACCTCAGCCACTTCTCATATGGCTTCCCCTCAAGGCCCTTCATCTTCGTTGCCCTCCTTTCTCTAATAGCCTAATGTCTTTCTTATATTATGGTTCCCAAAACTGCACACAATATTGAAGGTGAGGCCGCCCCAGTGCTGAGCAAAGTGGGACAGTCCCCTCCCTCGACTGGCTGGTGATGCTTTGCCTGATGCTCCCAGGACATGGTTGGCCCTCCAGGGCACCACTGGCTCAGATTTAACTTGACATTGACCAGGACCTTTCCACAATGCTTCTCTGCACATCTTGTTCCCCAGGCTGCACATACATCCACAGTTTCCCCACCCCAGATGCAGAATCCAGCACTTGTTTTTGTTAAACATATGGTTGGTGATGGCTAGGTCTTTCTGCAGGGCCTCTCTGCTTTCAAGTGAATCAACAGCTTCTCCCAATTTAATACCATCTGCAAACTTACTTAGTATACATTCAAGTCCTGCATCAAAGTCATTTATGAAGACATTGAAAATGGAGCCCTGAGGAACCCCACTAGTGATAGATCACTAGCCTGATGTTACCCCGTTCACTATTACTCTTTGCACCCAACTTGTGAGCCAGTTGCTCATCCATTGCATGATGTGTTTATCCGGCTGTGTGCTGGACATTTTGTCCAGAAGGATACCGTGAGAGACAGTATTGAAAGCTTTACTAAAATGCATAAAAATTCCATGAACATAAAGTTCTCAGGATATTTTGAATCACAGTAGTTACCTCCTGAAAAACAGCTTAAAAGTTTTGCGGGTTGTAGATGATTTATTCATAGGAATGATTGTCTAATACATACAGTAAAAGTGTTGCTATTCTTGCAGTGATACTAATATAAGGATGAGGCATAGTCAGTCATACCAGCAACCACCTACACATGCTCTAGAAATACACTGATGAAATTCCATGGACTACTGATATGTGGGTTTCTGTCTTGCTCATAGATTAGAATGGATTTTTTTTTTTATTGTTTTATGGACATTTCACTGGAAAAGATTGTCCAAAAGCAGTTCTTCAGAACAGTCTCAGAATAGCAAGTCACTGCCCATAGGAAAATACAGCATATCTTACCTTTGGAGAACACAGTGTTGTATTAACTAGAGAGAAAAACAATTACTATCATTGTGCCATACTTTCAAGTTTCTTCTTCTCTGCTGAAAGTAGTGTGAAGAAATAGATACCAATCTTTAGCCACAAATCCACAAATATTTTCAGGAGTATAGAGAATATTTTTGTTCTGTTTCCTATTGACGTTGACAGAAGATCAGAAATGTGTTAAATTCTACTTCCCAGCACATTTTAAGACTTAGAAAAATGCTTAGTTTTTTAAGGCTCTCCATGTAGCCTTCTTCTTTTGAATTCAGTAAAAGCTTTTTGGTCTTGTAAAGCAACAACAGAGTTAATTCAGTGTTGGGAGCTTTGAAAAATCTTATCCTGGAAAACTAACACTGTACAAGAGGCTAAAGCCGTTAGATCACACCACCAAAAAAGGGAAACTATTTCTAGTGCAGTGTTGCCCAGAACATGTGTTTATTAGAAAAGCTGCCTGAACAGAAGCCAAAGTAATCTCCTAAAAAACCTGCCTTTAAGCAACCAAATTACGAACAAAATAGCAATTGACTGAAAAATTTTAAAGTAAGAAAGTGAACAGTATATTAAGTTGTTTAGTTTTATTATCAAACTCCTCAGTGTCTGAAGACAGACCACTTGAAAAGATTAATTTCTGTTTCTGCAAAGTTCCAGCTCGCAGTATTGTTAGATATTAATCTCCTCAACATTAATGCCAGCTGTTATATTCCTTTGTTAAATCCAGCCTCTTTGTTCCATGCAACAGTAGAAAAAAACTCCAAACCTATAGCTGCTCCACATCCTATACATCCATTATTTTTAATTGCTGATGTGGAAAAAGTGACAGTATTGGTATATACGAAGTCAGGGTGCTTTTTTATTGGTATTTTTCAGATTGACTCATCATCTGTGAGTCACTGTGTGTAGGTTCTTGAGTCCCTCCCTCACCTGCATAGTTTAATACTGGTTGTGTTTTAGTTTAATAAAGTTTTAAGGCAATTTTCTTTATCTCAGGAATTCCTGCATGTGCAGCTTGTACTGTTATTCCACAGGCTACTTAGGGCAACCTTCAGTTTCACTATTCATTGTTTGTTTGCTGTTTCTAAGGAAAGGATTATTATTTGTAAAATGGGTCTGAATGGGTCTTTTGTTCTTCTTTTTTCTAATGAAACTGTGTGCTGGTTTTGGCTGGGATAGAGGTAATTTTCTTCACGGTGGCTACTATGGAGCTGTGTTTTGGATTTATGCTGAACATAGAGTTGATAATGTAGAAATGTTTTTGTTATTGCTAAACAGGGCTTACACAGAGCTAAGGCCTTTTCTGCTTCTTTTACTGCCAGGCTGGCAAGGAAGTTGAACAAACCTCCTGAAAGGAGGTGCCGTGCCTATGGTGAGAGGACCAAAGGAAATTACCTTAAGTGAGACAGAGGAGATTCAGATTAGATATTAGAAAAAATGTTTTCACTGTTAGGGTAGTCAGGCATTGGAATAGGTTGCCCAGGGAGGTGGTGAAGTCACCATCCCTGGAGGTGTTCAAAAGGTGTCTGGATCTGGCGATGAGTGACGTGGTTTAGGAGTTACAGTGGTAGTGCTGGTCTGATGATTGGACTTGATGATCTTGAAGGTCTCTTCCAACCTTGATGATTCTGTGATTCTAAAGGCTCTGTGCTATTACAATATTTAAAGCTGTTTAGAAAACTGACAGCAACAATGTATCTAGTGTTTAATACTGTTATCTGTATTGAGTTTCTGGCTCTTGGAGTGCCTTTCTGTATGTCTAGACAACAAATTTCCAGGTAACAAATTCCTTGTAAATTAGATTAAGTTTTAAAGCTTCTGAAAGACACCAGGTAGCTACTATATTGTGAAAAGCTTAATTTTCACTAGTCCTTTCACTGGAAAGATTAAAGGATAAGGCACAGTAACTTAATTTTATTTTTTTTGTCCTACATGTATTTTAATGTGTACCAGTTCATACTAATAACATGTAACTTTTTCTACGGAGTTTTCGGTTTGTACTGAAAGGATAAATGTGGAGGAGAAATGCAGTTTTGTTGAAAACTTGAAAAAACTGCTACACTGTGTAGCAGTAGAAGACAAAACAGAGAAACTGCAAAGTTAATTTAAATGGTAAAACTAAAGTTTAATTTAGAAGATATTGAACCTTGATGGGCCTTGAAATACAAACATTTAAGTAAAGTATGTTGTCATAGGAAACATGGCCAATGGTCCATGGGCTAAAGGTAGATAGGTTAGAACAGCATAAAATAACAGTAGTGGTAGTGTCTGGGGTTAACTTGTAAATGAAATATTATTAAAATAATTACAATATGGAAAAAAAATATTGATTTCATACAGACAAGTCCTGCAGTGTCACTCATATTCTCTAGAGAAACAGTGCAACTTCCAAAGGAAGTTAATCTGTGTTGTGAAGAAGCTGTGTGCACTTGTGAACAATTTCATTGATCTAGTAGAATAGCTTCCTGATGTGTGAGCTTAAGGCTTAAAAGATAATGCATACCTAAGTTATGTCAACTTTTTCCATATATTCCCTAGGTATTATGTTGCTTTGTGGTACTTGTTTATAATTTACTACTAATGCAGTTTGAGTGAGAAAACAGCAATTTATCCCATTATCCAAAATGCAGCTAGATTGTAAGTTAGCAGATGGCACATCATCTCTAGAACATTATTAAATTAATTGTATTTAATGCAAGCATATATATACTTGAGTTCTCTGATGATTTCTTTTGATGTTGCAGGAAACAGCATACTCCATTCCGCAGCAGACAGTGTGACAAGTGCAGTACAGAAGGCAAGCCAGGCCTTGAATGAGCGTGGTGAAAGGCTAGGTCGTGCAGAAGAAAAGACAGAGGAGCTGAAAAACAGTGCTCAGCAGTTTGCAGAAACTGCACATAAGGTAAGATTTTGTCAGGATAAGATTCTCAGTAGGTTAGAGTCACACACTGTTTTGAGAAGAGAAAGAATTCATTCAGTCACTGTTTACAAACAGCTTGCTGTTTTCCTTGACAGTTTCTCACCTGGCAAATTTCTAGTTAATATGTTCCTTTGTGCCTAGATATGAGATTTGCTGCATTTCCACTTGAATTGAAACTACCTGTCTTCACCTTCCTGAGGCATATTTCAAATCCATCTTCCCACTACTGTTTGGTACTATTCCTCATATTTTGTGCAGCAGTACATATTCCTCATATTTTGTGCAGCAGTGAAATTGTTGCTAATCCCCTTTGATAAGCAATAGAGGTCTATGACTACCTGTTTCTGAAAATGTATTTTTTTATGTATGGATATCTTATTTATGAGGATTTTAAGGAATTGTTCTCTGGGGAATGGATGTACATTTCCTACTTTTGACGGAAGATGTTGATAGTACTTTATGCAAATGAAAAAACATGCCGAGCTTCCATGTTTGTGCCAGAACTTCTAGGCATCCTCAACGTTCCATTTGGTGGCTGTACAGCACATTCACAGCATACTTTCAATGCTTTTTAAAAAAGGTAAAAGTTTTCTGAACATGAGCAACTCTTGCAGCATGCAAGTTTGATAGTTTTGCTGCTTAGCACAGTCATCAGGCTTTATCCTGCTTGTGTCAAAACATTCTTGGCCTACTGCATTAACACTAAAATTCCTGGATTGGTATCTTGCAGTTCTGTACAAGTCTCTGTCTTATGTAGTCTTTAAAATTTCACAAAGCAACTTATTTTAGTATTTCCTGGGATAATCCTCTACTTTGTGTTCCATTTAGAGTATGGTACGGTACAAACCTGCTGTTGAACTCTTACATCTAAGACCTTTCCTCATGCCCCCACCTCCCTGCAGTGATGATAACTATGCCAACTTATCAAACCAGCTGTAAATAGCTGGTACCACTCTTTTAGGAAAGGAGGCAAAGGGTTTGCTGCTTTAGAGTAAAGTATAGAGTGCTGCTTCATTGAAAATGCTTCTGATATTTGGGCTGCTATGAATCTTGATTGAAATTTGAATAGGTTTTATTTGTGTGTGCCCTTTCGTCTTCCACATATGCAGAACATCAACAGATGGAGACATGCTGAGAAACAATCTTTTTTCAATTGATTTTGTTAGTAAAATCTTATTTTAAAAATCTCAGAATTAAAGGATGCTATATTGTAATAAAAATACCATCTTGGAAAGATTGTACTGTACCATAATTAGAAATAAAACTCTGCAAAAACTGTATGTGAGACTCATCTTCAAGAAGAGTCTGAAGGAGGGTCTGAGGAACTACAAGTCTGTCCTGTAGACCTGGAGGCCAGGGAAAGGTTATAGAGCATATCATCACACACCGTGCCACACATGTGGGACAACTGGGGGAACAGGCTTCATGAAAGGCTGGTTCATGAAAGGCAGGTCCTGCTTGACCAACCTGATCTCCATCTATGACAAGGCAGCATGCTTAGTGGATGAGGGAAAGGCTGTGGATGTTGTCTTCCTGGGCTTTAGTAAAGCCTTTGACACATTCTCCTGGAGAAACTCGATTCCCATGGCTTGAATGGGTGCACTGGGTTAAAAACTATCTGGATGGCCAGGCTCAGAGAGTGGTGGTGAATGGAGTTAAATCCAGCTGGCAGCTGGTCACTAGTGGCGTCCCCCAGGCTCAGTATTGGGACCAGTTCTGTTTAATATAATTATCAACAATTTGGATGAGGGAATGGAGTTCACCCTCTGTCGGTTTGCAGATGACACTAAACTGAGCAAGAGTGTTGATCTGCTGGAGGGTAGAAAGGAAATGCAGAGGGATCTGGACAGGCAGAATTCATGGGCCAAGGCCAGCAGTATGAGATTCAATAAGGCACAGTTCTGGGTCCTGCACTTGGGTCACAATGATCCCCTACAGCGCTACAGGCCTGGGCAAGAGTGGCTGGAAAGCTGCCTGGCAGAAAAGGATCTGGGGGTGCTGGTTGACAGCTGGCTGGACATGAGCCAACAGTGCGCCCAGGTGGCCAAAAGAGCCAATGTCATCCTGGCCTGTATGTGAAACAGTGTGGCCAGCAGGACCAGGGCAGTGATTGTCTCTCTCTACTCAGTCCTAGTGAGGCCACACCCTGAATCCTGCATTCGGCTTTGGGCCCCTCATGACAAGAAAGACATTAATGTGCTGGAGTGTGTTCAGAAAAGGGCAATGAAACTGGTGAAGAATCTGGAGCACAAGGAGCAGCTGAGGGAGCTGGGGTTGTTTAGTCTGGAGAAATGGAGGCTCAGAGGAGACCTTGTTGTTCCCTACAGCTACCCAAAAGGAGATTGTGACGAGGTGGGGGTTAGTATGTTCTCCCGAATGACAGGACAAGAGGAAATGGCCTCAAGTTGTTCCAGGGGAGGTTTAGATTGGATATTAGGAAACATTTCTTGAGCAAAAGGGTTGTCAAACAGTGTAACAGGCTGTCTAGGGAGGTGACGGTCACCATCCTTGGAGGTGTTTAAAACCCACGTAGATGGCACTTAGAGAGATGGTTTAGTGGTGGACTTGGAAGTGTTAGGTTAATAATTGGACTCACTGATCGTAGAGGTCTTTCCCAAGCTGAGTGATGGTATAATTCCATGATTCTACTTCAGCTATATGACAGGTTATTTTAAGATACAAAACACATAATGGAGACTGGTGGAAGATGCATGGCATCGGAGTAATTTTTTTAGCATTTCACCGGTTGAAACAGCAAATGAGGGCATTTTAACTTCCTCTACCAGTTCGGTTTTCTAGGTAACTCCCTAGAGGGTTCACTCATTCAGCTTTGTTAGCATGCTATTATCTACAGATAGCAATTTTTTGTTACATGGAACCTACACCTAAGCTCTCTACTTGCTTTGCAAAGTCAGTTTGTCTACAGATTTTATACAGGATTTAACTCACTTCATCTTCCTTCTTCCTCTCATTCCCAAATTAAGTCCATTTTTTTAATTATTTGAAATGGAAATACTAGGTAATCACAGAGGTAGAAAGGCAATCAGTTCTTTGTTTTTCATCATTATGTAGTGGCACCTCCTGAATAGGTGTTTTCAATTACTTGCATAGAATTTCTGATTGTAGTTAACAATCAAGATCCTTAGGTCAAAATTACCATTCTTTTAAGCATGTCTTTGTTTCTGGTGTCTTGCTCTAGCCTTCCTCACAGATAGAAAAATAATGGAACACTGGGAAACACAGCTGTCTGAAAGCAGATAAATCCTGCCTCCTCAGCACAGCAGCTTTGCTTATGCGTCACAGTAAAGGGAATGACTGCCTATCTGTTTGCAGAGGAGTTAGGCATTTCAGACATCTTTTGAAGAATTTAGTTTACAAACTCTTCTCAATCAGACTGGACACATTAGCTTGATATAGCTATCATTACATGTGATATTTCTTTAATTAATTTTTTCTGTCTTTTTCAGCTTGCCATGAAGCACAAATGCTGAGATACTGCCCAAAGCTGAAATCTTCCCAAGAGAAACTGAAAAGGCTACATTCAGCAACTTTTACAGGAGATCCAGTCTTCTGTGTTCTTTTTCCTTCCAGTTCAGTGGAGATGCGTTCTTTCAGTTTCTGTGCAGGAAGAAGTGTTGCATTTCTGCCTTTCTGACTTACTTTTTTTCCTCTTTTGTAATATTACTACACAGTCCTGCAGTACTTTCTACCTGTATTTCAGTTGTTACAGGAGTGAAAGCAGTGGAACTGGACCAAATGACAAGCTGATCAGGATTAAAATAGTAATATTCTTCCCTGGTTGTACAAAATTACTGAACTGATTGTGAACATGCTCATGAAAATAAAATCCAAAGAAGAGGTATAATTTTCTTCATTTTATGTAGCATCAGCAGAATGTGAATGTTGGAATTAAGCACCTGGGGTTGTAGCTATAGTGGAGAATAGACTGCTTTGTCCTGGGAAACAGAAAAACTTGTTTCTTCTACCCAATGTAGGAAGTTTTGCATGTGCACCAGCATTCAGAAGTGCATATCTGAATTTCATTCATATCAGCATTTTACATATTCCTATTTTCCCTTCCAGTTTGGTCATTTGAATAGTATACTGAAACCTAAAGAATGTATGCTTGAGGTTTCAAAATAGAGGAAAAAGTGAGTTTTACATCTATACGCACATAGCTGTGCCTCAAACACAATCTAGAATTTAGCAATCTGTTATCAAATAACATTTCTTTTTACCTGTGATTCTGTGGCTAAAGGCCTATGAAGAGGAGAATGCAAAGGCCTGGGAAAATGAGAATGCACTATTTTCAAGACAACTGTTTTTCATAAATTCTACAGTAAGAGCTTTTTTTGAACAATTCAGAGATTTGTCTGATTAGAATTACATTTGTGTTAGTTAGTTTTCTGATTTTCAATATAGAGGCTTTCAAAAAGCATGTCTTGGTACATTAGAATCTACTTCTAGATTGAGTCTCAGCTTTCAGTATGCTGTCACTAGAAGGGTGACTACTTCGTTCTGTATTCACTATATGCAATATATGCACAGTATTCTCTTACAAAAATAAGTAGGTTACCCTTTTCCTTCATAGCTGTTTTCTTAAAATTTTTAGAATGTTCTAATATGCTTTGAGAATGGAAAAAAAAAAAAAGGAAAAAAAGATGCTGCTTTTTCTTTTTTTAAACCGGTAAGCTAGAAAAGAAATCCTGGCAGAAGGTACAGCCTTCATCTTCTGAAAATGCCTGCTCTTCGTTTTTGTCCTCGTCTTACCAGAAAAGCTGGCATTGAATGAATGTACTGTATTCATTGTAGAATAAGATTTTTGCATTATTAAGGACACTTGTAACAGTCTGAAATCCTCAGAGTAGTGCTTATAAGAGAGATAAAAGCTACCGTAGTAATTGAGAATATTTTAGTTACTGCAAGCTGAAATAACTGAAAATCTCTTGGAAATACCCATTTTGTAAAAAGATGCTTGACTTTAGGAAAATATTCTCATTCAAACTTAGCTGATTGCATTCAAATTTTACATCTGGGGTTTTTTTCCCTGTAATTTAAATGGCTTTATATGAAGCTTTTTATTTAATTTCACACTGGGAATTGAGAGAATGGGTCATCTGTGTAGTACCATATGATCGTTTAGATCTGTTTAGCACCAGCTCCAACAGTTACCAAATCTAGAACGACACAAGTTTTGAACACTCTGAGTTATGTGTAATTAATGCCCTGGAAATGTCTGAACACTGTTGTAATGATTATGGGTATTTCTGCAAATTAACCAGGAAAACAATGTCTCATAAGAAATTAAACTTCTGCTAGGTACAAAATGTAAGGCTATTAAACAAAAAAAAAAAAGATTCGTTAGAAATCAGTCAGGGAGTACATTTTTGACCACATAGCTAACTTCTGTCATCATATTTTCTAGTCTTTTTTTACCTGTATTCTGCTGCTAACCTCACAAGTCTTGAGAGAAGAAACGAGTAGGTTTGGAACTGCTGCCATCTAGCTGGTCTTCTAAGCTTGCAAATAATTAGAAGAAATGTCTAGAACCCTGGTCAGATAAACTTGAAAAGAATTAGCTGTCTAAATTCAAAGGAAAAGGCATAGATTTTCAAGTGTTTACATGAATATCCGCTGGACAGGACAAGGTCACAGTTGCTCGGCTAAGTTCCAGACTGTTTGTACTAAAACATTGCTTTAGTCCCACTGACAGTTCTTCATCATTTTTTATTTTTTTGTATCGTCCGGTTAAGTATATTGTTTTTTATCATAACTCAGGACTTTAATCCAACCATCATTTACTATGAGAATTCTAAGTAACTTGGTGTTCTTGAATTAAGGAGAAGTGGTTTGTCTGTTTACTTCGTTCTTGCTGTTCATTAAAGTACAAGATTTGGTAGTTTTTAGAAAAAAATCAAGGTGTATAAATGTTTATCCAAACGTAAATCTTATAGCATTGCAGTTTCCTTCTGGAACTTAGCTTGTAGTGTATACAACCTAGTATTATTAGATAGTCATGTACATAACATATACTATGATTCAGGTTAATGTTTCATATGAAAGAATGTACTTGTAAATTGTAACAATATTAATAGTTTCTTTATCTTTTTAAAGTTCTGAACAGAATAAAAATAATGTATTGTTAGACTTGACTGCTGTACTGCAAACTGTCTTAAAAGGCTACTTTTGTGTCTAGCAAAAGTTGTGCATTATGTGAAATATTAACAAAAATGTGCTCTCTAAAAATTGGTCTTAAAGGTAGGTAGGTTTTGCTATGATTTGCCAGAATTGTAATACTTGCTAGTATATATTGTAACCAATTCCTTGAAAGTTCTCAAAGATGTAGAAATTTTGTGCCATCCTGGGTGAAAAAAAAAAAGTGGGACCCGCTCTCTTGAGTCACTACTGGAAACCGTGATTTTTGTCATTAAATACTTCAACTGTGATGAAAACCAAACTGTCCTTGGATTGAGTTGTCTATTCAAAATATTTATTTGTAAATGACATTTTAATATTTTGTTCTAACACAATTATATTACATTCTAGCAAAACTGAATAAAGATTAGTTTTCACTGTAATTATGAAAATTTTTCTAGAATACTATAATTAAAAAAGAAGTAGTGGAAACTAGGTTGAAGCATTGCATTTCCAAACAGATTCCAGACAATAGTTAACACAGGTTAAAATTATCATCCTACCTAAAGGCTGTAAAGGTTAAAAAGAATTATCTTAATTTATTTTCAATTTGCTATGAAAGGCTTATTCTCAAGTTGTTAATGTTTTCTTTTGGCCATGTAATTTTATTGATAATTTTTTATCAAAGCACAAGCAACTTTAATTGCCCAGTGAGAATAAAAGGTAGGATTCTTCTATACCTAGAAAAGCAATCCCTTAGATTCGAATGAGGTCTACTTGCAGAATAATCTTATCTGATATGAACTGACTTTGCTGCCATCTCTTTTTTTCATGCTTAAATGTGATCCCTAAGTTCCTAATCTCAAAAATGTCTCAATGACAAATATTGTCACCTGGTTAAATTACTGTAGATACTAGGTAAGTTTTGCTAGAATGCATGTTATCCATCAGTGTTGAATGCCATACATGCTTAATGCCCAAACTGTATAAAATTTCACTAAAATAAATAGAACTCTGGTGGATCAGAAACTAGTTTGATCGGACAGCATTTTGTTGTAGGTTGAACATAACTATTTGGCAGTTCTTTTCCATTGTTATTGTACATTTATCCTATAAGATAGAAAGACAAAATTTTTGGTTCATTTTCTGAACATTTTTTTAGATCAATTTCACTGTGATGTCATTTTTTTAATTGACATTATGATTTTCATAAATCATTATCAGCCTAATTTGCTGCTGTGTATAATTTATGGAAAAGATGATGGGGCTTTGTTATCTTTCAGTCATGGACAAAGCTCAAGCATGAATGGTTGCTGATTCAATATCTGATTCAATATGTTAGGATTTCTAAGTAAAAGATACACTGGTATGTTTAGTGTTGGAGAATATTGTTGCTGCCATATTCCTGAAGGCATAATATTTGACTGACAAAATCAAACTAAGATACCTGATGCCTTCAGCTGCAAGCCACAGTATTAATGAATCCATGCACTGCTTCAGGTAGTGAGCAAGTCAATAGTCCTGTCCAGTATTCATGAAGGATTGCAATATGTCAGATTAAAAATTGCTTTCATTTATTTCAAAATTATTCCCTCATGGTCCCTCATTACCAGTGGGGTAATGACATGAACTTAAATAAACAACAATTTTTCTAATCATCCCAATACCACAGTGTCCAATTCATAGCACATCATTACAGTTTGTTTTATGCATCATCTGGAAGCACTGCATGGTATTCAATGTGTGTTTCCTTTATCCTTTTTTTGTTTGAGCTGTTAATGTCTTTTTGTCTGCTGTCACCTCATGCAGTCCTAATTGTGGTAACATTTTTTAAACAATAATTAATGTGGCTATCTTTGACAGGAGTTGACATGGAATTACAGGCCCCAAAAGTAATTTATTATTTATTTTCACAATGACTGAGCAACAATAAACTAAGTCTAAAGATCTGTTACATGGAGTCATAATATTATGACAGATCTTCAGTGTTCTGGCCAAGTATTCAGGGTATAAAAGTAAGCTTGTTAACTAGACTAGTCAAGTGGCTTTAGAAGTGGAGAAAATAGATATCTAACAAAATTCGAATTAATATTTTGAGCAATTTCACAGGTAGCTAAAAGGGTGATGACTTTTGCAGAGGAACTAAAGAAGCCTGTATTGTGTTGAAATGTTGCTGCTAAAGATGGGAAGACAGAGTTTTCATCTGTGTTAAGTGTTCTTTTCTGGACAGAATAGAAAGAAAGTGTGGTAAAAATGAACCAGAAAATGTTGATTGTGTTTCATACTGTGTCAAAAGGAAATCTTCAACGTGTGCAACTAACTAATAACATACTGGTTTGCAGCAAAATCAGTCAGGGTTTTTTCCTATTTCAGAAAGAAGAGATCTGGGAAAGCTTTCTTTGGATTGGCATGATCAGAAAACTAGGACTTCTACAGAAAGTGCCTTTACTTGAGAGAATTATTAAGATTTTAATGAGAATCCTTCTTTCCAAAACTTTTACCAGTTTTATGAAATACAGCATCTGGAAATGTTTATTTGTTTCTGTGAGAAAACATAGAAGAAAACGTAGAAGAGAAGGCTTAGAGATCCTTAGGTAGGGTTGTTATTCTGATAAAAAAGGCATTTGTCTTTAATAATAAATTGATGCATTCATTTGTTTGAGGTTTGTAAGAGACTTTAGTTCAGCCGAAAGCTTTCTAATACTGTTTTTTAGGAATAAGGAAGTATAAGCACTGTTGATAATGCCAGTTCAACAGTGCCTAAACCTGAGGTGAGGGTGGGAGAGATGCGGGATGGGTTGGAGACTTCTGCATCACCAGGTGAGCAAGTTAGAAGAGGTGATGAGGTAACTTCTGAGAGAGCCCTGTGATGAGGCACTCCCAGGGAAGAGGACACACATAACCGTTACTTGAGAGGACTTGTCATCACTCCAAATATGTATCTCCCCTGCTTCCTTCTTCACCCAGTTTTATAAACTGAGCATGATACTTGATGGGATAGGATATCCCTCTGGTCAGCTAGAGTCAGTTGTCCCAGTTGTGTCCCATCCCAGTTTCTTGTGTACCCTCAGCCTCTTTAGAGGTGGGGTGAGAAGCAGAAAAGGCCTTGACACTATGCAAGCTCTGCTTAGGAATAACTGAAACATTGCTCTATTACCAGCACTGTGTCCAGCACAAATTCAAAACACAGACCCATACTAGCTACTGTGAAGAAAATTATCCCACGTAAAGCCAGCAGACCATTAGTGTTTTCTCACTAGTGGATAGAGAACCATCTGCAATTTTAGCAGCACATTATAGCAAAATTTCTTCAAGACAGTTCCAAGGGGTTTTAAACCTACACGGAGAGAAAAGTGAGTGCCCTTTATCTTACCTGTCCTTTTCTGTTGCTTCCCCGCTTGCAGTTGCACAGCATTTCAGACAAGCTGAAAACAGGACTATTAAAAGTCAGAGCACTGAAACTGTATGACATGTTATTCTTCACTGAGGCCATGAACAATTTCAGAGCTGCCAGTGTCTGACTGAAATAATAGCTGTAGATTTAGGATCTTTTGTAAGACAGATGGCTGAGAAAGGTACCATTTATCTGCCAGGCAAGGTTTCATAACTCTTGGCATCTGTGCATGAGGATCCCATCATTAATGGTTAGCTATTGCTAATTACCTCAACTTAGTAGGTGTTGGATTAAAATATTTTTTCTTTTTTTTTTTTTTGTTTAAAGTATTCTATATGGCAATCTCTGTGATGGCACTGAAAGAGGAAAAGTAGGTGGGAAGGTGAGTTTATGTGTTTATGTTCACTATGTTTCACAGTATCTATTCCTCTGCCTCTGTCTGGTGCAGTACACATGCAAGGTTATTTATGAATTCCTTACTACCCCAACTGTCTTTCCTAGTTCCCACTTTTGTACAGTCTTCAGAATAATGTTTTTCCCTTATTGCTCACTTGAAAGTATCTCCTCATAATGGGTGGCTACACAGCTGAACTCCCTTCATAATGGGTGGCTACACAGCTGAACTTCATGGCCAACATGAAGTACTATCTTTTGTTCTTGCCCTTTGGGGTTTGAACAGCTCCTGTTGTGTTATTTACTGACTGCAGATTGTTGCTGTTTGTAGATGAAGATGTAGGCATGCACTGCAGGTAAAATGAGCATACTTCACATCACAGGGCAAAGTTATAGTGAAGATGTTTCAGCATGTCTGAAAAGATTTGAGATAAGATTTTACAGTCAGAAATTCATAGTGCAAGATCACCAACCTAGGTGTTTCTTCCTTATTCTTGCTAGAGGCTTTCCCCCAAAGTCTGTAGTGAAGCTGTAATAAATAATACAAGGTATTTATCTTGAATGTAGGGGGGGTTGCCCTCTTGTAACAAGAATTCAAAGAGAAATACCAAATTTCTTTCATACAGATATAAACTAAGGCATGGAAATAAGTAATTTACAGTAAATTAACAGACAGGAATAGAATGGAGATCTGAGAATACAAACCCCAGATTCTTTGTTCCTAATAAGAAATGTCAGGATTATAATGGAAATATTTTTAGTTTCTTGTTTTGTTAAAAGATAACTACCATTCTTGCTGTCTGGGTTTAAGCCTTGCCAGCAACCAAGCACTACACAGTCCCTCACTTCCTCCCCGAGCAGGACTGGGAGAGAATCTGAATAGTAAAAGTTAGAAAACTGATGGGTGGAGATTAAGACAGTTTAATAGATAAAGGAAAAGCTATGCACACAAGCAAAGCAAGACAAGGAATTAATTCACCACTTCCTATGGCCAGGCAGGTGTTCAGCCATACCCAGGACAGCAGGGCTCCAGCATGACTATCAGCGACTCAGGAAGACAAACACCATCACTGAATGTCCTCCCCTTCCTCCTTCTTCCCCCACCTTTATATGCTGAGTGTGACACCATATGATCCCCTGTGGTCAGCGGGGATCACCTGTCCTGGCTGTGTCTCCTTGCAATTTCCCATGCACCCCAGCTACCTTGCCAGTGTGGCAGTATGAGAAGCAGAAAAGGCCTTAGCTCTGTCTGAGCCCTGCTCAGCAATGACAAAATCATCTCTATACTATCAACCCTGTATTCAGCACAAATCCAAAACACAGCCCCATATTAGCCACCAGCACACTCACAAAGACTTTTTTTTCCTTCCTGCTCTAGCGATATAGAATTTTTCATCACATGCAGTATATACCATTTGCAAAGATCAATCTGTTGTTGCAAAACATATCTGGACAAAGACGGGCACCAAAGAACAGCTGGGCAAAGGTGGCAATAAAATCTCATTGCTGCTGTACTTGGATTTTACAAGCACTGCAAGAAGCTCTCAGTTTTCAGGCTGAATGCCTTTGTATCAATGCAATGAAAGAACTCAATTTAAGGTATCTGGTGGAATGCTGTGTATGTATCCCTTTTGTCACAGGCTTCAGCAACTGTGAGGAAAAAATGTCTATTGCCTTGTGCTCAGTTCTCTGACATTCTCTGGTTTAGTGTAAGGACAAAAGCATCTCTGTGCCTTCTAAGTGTCAGCTTTCATTAAACTGCCCTTTTGAAGCACAACTCCCCCCCATCCTAAAAGCATGGAATAAGTAATTCAAGGAAAAGAAGATAAATCCTGATAAAGCATCAGAAATACTCATGTTCTGCAATGGTATTTGCTATAGGAATTCATACTGCAAACAGTATTTTGGGTAGCCAAACTTGAACAGTTTTCTTATCTCAGCAGAATGAAATTAAAACACTCTTCAAAGTATTTTCTGTCCCTGCATTTGGAATTTAAAAATTGAGCCTTGTGATTCTCAGTTGAAATGAATATTACAAAAGAACAACATAGGATGAGAGTACTTTTAGAAACAAGACTTACCACTACCCATGGATGTCACCCAGAAGAGGAGTCGTGCAGTGAACACAGGAGGCACAGAAAGACCAAAATGTCATACTAAAGAAAGGAGGGTGGGCTGGGCCACCTTGACCTTCAAAGGACAACAGAACTCAACCATTTCAGGATGTAAAAGGGTGTGGTCTGTGACTATCATGAAAGAAATAAGCAAGGCAGTCATGTACAGTGTATGATCTTCTGAAATTTAAGAGCATTTACAAACAGAAAAGTAGGCAGACTTTGTTTTTTAACACCAAACAGTTTAGTGACCAAACCCTAGTGACCAGCATAGGGTTTCATTTTTAAGTATGCTCATAATGGCTTTAACTCAATCATTTTCAAATTTCATGTCTAAGCTGTTAGCAACTTTTCCATTCGTAATCAAATGCTAATGTAATAGAGCTTAGTTTAACCCAAATGAAAGGCAAACAGATGTCCTAATCTTCATTCTAACTGGTCAGAAAATACAAGAAGCTCTTACTTGGCTATCCCTTCCATACAAAAGATCTTTGCAGTGTTGGCAGTTTAATACTTCACTACCTCTACTAAGATTCCTTGTCCTATAGTGAGGTTAAATGAAAACTTCCAGTATTTGCTGTCTTCAAATCTGGAATTTTTCAGTTCTGAGATTTTTTAGAATTCTTACTAAAGTAACACAAAGCCTTTATCTCAATTTTGTTATACAGCATAGTTTCTATCTGAAATACATCATAGTGGGTTTCCTGGCTGACAGCTCATGCTACGAACTGCAATGACTTGTCAAACCAATGTAATGTTATCAAGTTCTAATCAAAGTCTTTGTACTAGTAAATATTAATTCCTATCTTACAATAAATTGTATTAAAGTCTGTCATACTTTTGACATTCCAAGGATTGTAAATCAACAGAGTAGCATTTTGCCAGACAGGCAGTGATTCCTCAAGTTAGACTGCAAATGACTGACTTTTGTCAGGGGAATCTAGAAATCTCTCCAAATAAAATAGCTTCAGGATTTTTCTTGTAAATGTAAAACAATGATGGAAATGCTTTGGGAATGGTAGTAATAAGATCTTTTATTTTTTTGAATTGGAGAGAATGAAGAGGAGGGTTGGCTGGAATCCCTAGAAAGCAAAAGGCAGAGGCTTTCTAGGAGTCGATGATAGGTAAGGGTTGTTTATATAATCATAGACTCCCTAGATAATTTTTGTGCCCCAGCTTCAGCTCTGAGATTTTTATAAGCTGAAGCACAATACATTAAGGCACTTTCTGAATAGGATGTTACAGAAAATAGCATGCTGTCCAGGAAAACGTTTCAGAAATCATATGATCTGTCCAAAACAAAGAAAACATGCAAGTACACCATGTCTTCTCGTGACAACTCGAACATATGTAGAGTCCGGTATTAACAACATATTTAATGGAGCAAGTTAGTAAAATTACACTGGTATATGAAAATGCTTATTGCCAGACATACCCAGGCAATAACTACTCATTATAAAAATGTCTTCATGTTTGAATGAAAAAGAATATCTTCCAGTAAGAAAATACAAGTCTAATAGTTTTTATCTTATCACCTTCAGCTGATCCCTGGAAGAATTTTTTAGGCACGTGATCAGATGCAGTTCAGGTACCAGGTTGTAATGAGTTCATCAGTTGCATTCTGACAATTACCTGAGTTCAGGTTTAGCCATTAAAGCAAACTTGCTTAAATTACTTTAATGGATACCCAGCCTTTGTGCTTTAAGTAAATATGGGTTTTTTTCACAATCTACATAATCAGTTTTTATAGCTTGACTAATGAGTTAAGCTTGCTTGACGCAGTATAGCAGGAGTCACATAGCCACAGTTTAATGCTTGTCATTTTAGTTATTGCAAATAAAGTAGTTTGCATTATTCTTTTTCTCCCTTTTCTGAATTTCCACTTAATATAGTATATCTGTTCTCTAAAAGTGCAGAGAGCACATTTCCTGAGTTATGTATATTCTTTCTAGACATTAGTACCAGAAATTTAATCAAAATAAACATTTAGCTGCTTTTGCTGGAGTATACTGTTTGCCCAGGTAAGCTCAGTATTTCTGTGGGTTTTTCAAGACCCTCTCAGAAAGGTTTTGAGGAATGACATTAAAAACATTCTGTTCAGGAAGTTTGCTGAACTACAAAAAAAAAAAAAAATAGCATGAGGAGAAGCCATTTCTACTGTCAAAAGGCACTTAGTGAGCTCACTTGGGCTATTTACAAAAGCTGAAAGGAAAATAAAATTTCTTATGATTCATTTTAATGTTGTCATGCTGATAAATATGAGCAATAATAATGCTGTGCCTTATTTGTTGTCTATTGTGTAGGCAATAGGATCCTAGAAGAGATTCAGAGAAGAATTTTAAATTCTTGACTTGAAAACATCGCACATGCTGCCATAGTGACTTTTAATGTCCTACATTAACTGTTCTGTAGAGAAAAAAATAACCCTTTATTGCTGGTTTTGAAAGGATGTGCAACTATACTCAAACTTCTGCGAGGGTGCAAAGGATGTTTTATAAGTATATAATTTATCGGAGGTTGAAAGTTATTTAAGCCAACTGCATGGTAGAATACAATTCGTTCATGTGAGAGGAATTGCTGAAGAAACTCATTATTTTCTTAATGAATTGTCAGTGAAAGGGGGAAACTTGGCAAGATATTGTATATATTATTTACTATGTTTTTACTTGCATTAGATAAAATTCTTTCTTATTTTTCGTGGTACTAATTTATCATCCAAGTATTTGTCATTGTGTAACAATATATACCCTCAGGCATATTGTGTGTCAGCGTTAGTACAAGTTTCTTCCTCTTCAACAAACATTACACATTTCCAGATTTTTTCAAACTCAATTTGAAAAAGAGTGTTTTAAACTCATTGCTTCTTGTGCCTGTAGGCACTCATCTTCAGCAATCACACTTGTTTTGAGAGAAATTCTCTGAAATGTTTTTATTTGTTGCAGTGTGTGTTTAATTGGTTGTTTTTGCTGCTGCTATTCTCTGTGTATTAAACATATTTTGTCAATCTTCTGTGTATGTTGTAGTAATTAAGAAATAAATAAGTGGTGCATTTAACACTAGGTCTGCCTTGAAGGGTTATTTTGCTAAAGTACAAGGAATTTGCAATGGTCTCTTGTGAAATGTTGTGAGTTCATTCAATGATATAGAAAATAACTTTCAATTTATTAATTTGGCCTCTTAAATGTTGTAAACTACAAATATAGTACAGATTCCCTAGTAAAATTTATTATTGCTGTAGGTGTTCTTAGCCTGATAGTTAAAATTGATTTATGGTCAAGGATACCCTTGGCTACCTCTGGATCTGAAATTTGTTTGCGGAGTGAAACATTATCTTGGATATATGCCTTGAGTTAGATAACAAGCATTACTTCTCCTCTTTTGCTTTCCCTTTGTTTTGCTCTGAAAGAACAAAACCTGGCCACATAGGGTGGCAGAGACCACATACTTCAAAGCCGTTTTGAGATGCCACGGAAAAGAGAAGGTGGGATAAGTGGCAAAGCACATTTTTCTTCAGTGTTGACAGAGCAAAAAGATTGAGACTCCCCTGCCCAATATGATAAATTGCACTATTTAAAGCTCCTTTGAAAAGGTTGAAAAGTTAATATTCTTTATGTCTCAAAGTGTGAACTAAAGGAAATAGAACCCAAGAAATAGATTATTTCTGAGAGCACCATAGAATGGTTTCTGAAGCATAAGCAAGAAATACAAGAAGGAATAAAAGAAAAGGTCTTTCTGGTCTAGGATTAAGATCTGAATGATGAGAGATTACCAAAGTGTAGTTGTTGTAAGAGTAAAAAGGGTCGTCCCAAACTTTCTGGAGCATCTGAGGAAGAGACATGAAGAAATCTACTTTATTAATTGTAATGGTTGTTAAAGTTAGAATTCCAATGTCGACTTAAAATCAGAGGAATTAAAAATCAGTTTTTTGGTCAAAATCCCTTTGGGTCATGATGGAGTTTATACACGGCACTGCATGCACTGGATCAATTTTTCAGGATCATTAATCTCTGCAGGCATAGTAGTTAGTTTCAATTTTGAGTAAATGGCACCTTTATTGATTTGCAAACAAAACAATACTGCAATGACACTGGCATGTGGGAGCCTCTATTTGGGAGGTTAGTTTTGTTTTTATTTAGGCAGGTTTTATCCCCATCTCCCTGATGTATTCACACTTTTCAGTGAAAATACCTTTGATTTTTAATGTAAATATTTATCTCTCTAGCACTGTCCCTGCAGTTTGGAATTGACTGCAAACTTGTACAAGTCTCATTCACACCCAGCTACTACTTGTTCATGGCTTTGTACGGAAAAGAAAACAATTTACAAACGCACAAAATGAGTATGTAGAAATTCTATTACATGTGCGCATGCAACAGTCAAAACATACCCCAATACATTATATCTCTAATTTGCAATATGACTCTACAATGTGACTCATTTTTCACATAAAAATCCTCTATTTTCTGCGGAGTTTTGTATCCTGTATCCCAGTTTTTTATTTGTGTCTCAGTAAGATGAATGATGAGGTCACCTGACCTAGGAAACTGTCAAAAATTAAAAGACTGTCTAAGAAAATTATTTCTGAAACAGTAGGTTATTTGTCTGTGTGGTAATAAATCATTAGCAATGGCCTGTGTTATTAATGTATTCACCTATTAAATCTTTTCTTGCCTATTATAGTGATATTAAGTTTAATTGAAAAAAGCTCTAAAATCCTTTAATGCTTTGGATAAGTTGTTTAAATCTTTATGTGCAATATAGGAAATACTAGTATAGAGTTAATGCATTACGAATTAAAAAAAATGTAGAAAAAAATAGAGCAGTTTCTCCATCAGAATTTAATTTTCTATTTCAGATGTGTTTCTGAAATACTATGTTTAATTAATTGTTTTTTAAACCGAGGTAGCTGGTCAGGCTATACAGGAGATAATTCACTTTTTTTCTAAACATCCTTCACAAATAATGTGCCTTCTCACCTTGCTACAGTACATAACTGCTATTGATTACCTACTCTCTGTTAAATTCAACTTCTGTTCAGCACTGAAGGGAGCATACCGGTATTCTGACAGATTTATCAGGATGTGCAGAATGGAGTTTAAGGAGATGAGAGCTCTGACCTTCAATTCAGAAGCAATCCAAGCTGCTGTGTGAACTGTGTTCTTCATTGCTTTGATATTTTCTCTAGCTTTAGAAATATATATATGGCATTTATGCAAATTTCTTACATACACACACTAAGAAAAATTACACAAAGGAGTGTTAATTTGCCTGGACAAAAAAAAAACAAGCAACAAATGCAAAACAAACAAACAAAAAAAGCATTCCCACCCCCTCCACCACCCCTGCCCCAAAAAAAAGCAAACCCAAAAACTAACCTTAATTTTGAAACTTTGAATTTTAGATTATTTTTAAAAATTTGGTTCCTAAAAATAACATAGGAATACAATCCTGTCATGATTTCTCCCCAGCTGGCAACTAAATACCACACAACCACTTGCTCAATTCCCCTTCTCTGCCACCCCTACTGGAATGGAGAGGAGAATCAGGAAGGAAAAAAATATAAAACTCGTGGGTTGTGATAAGAAAAGTTTAAGAATTAAAAATAATAAATATAATAGTAGTAGTAGTAATAATAATAATAATAATAATAATAATAATAATAGAGAGGGAGAAAAATAAAATGGAAGACAAGTGATGTTTTGCTAGACTTGCTGTTATTGAAATAATGCAAGATTCATAGCAAAAGACAAAGAAAAGAATTTAACCAGAAGTCCTTAAGCTATTTTCCTGCTTATAACATGACGTGGTTGTACCCTGGACATCTAAAGATTTCAAAATGTTAGGACTAGTGTGCTCAGAATTTTGATTTTGACCTTGGAAGCTCAGAGAGGTTCAGAGATTTTTTTATCATTTTGAGAAGCATGGTAATAGTGTTTAACTTCCAGCAAGTGCTGGCATAGCAAACAATAGAAAAAAGTTCAGACACTAATTCTGTGATTACTGAGACCTCGTTGAGAGCAAAAGACAGGATATTGGCAAGAAAGACCTGGATATTGGTTTACTGTATCATAGGTTATGCTGGCTCCCCTTGTTATACATAAACCTAATCATGCTGGTCACATGAATCTATTTAAGTGGCAATATGAGATGCTGTTGATTTTACATTAGTATTATTTGTTGTTGCCTTCAGTATTATGGAATAAATGGTGTTATGATGAGAACAGTAACACCCACCATAATTCTTCCCCGTGTCCTTTCCAGGAGGATAGTGGCTATTATTCAGCAAAACATCATGATTCTGGGCTGAAACTACCTCTGGCTTAGGTCTCATTCTCAGCTGTAGCTCCCCCACTTGCTTTAAGGGAAGGAAGAGGTTGTTTGGGTTTTTTTCCTGTTCTGTGTTGTCCATATAGAGATATAGGAAAATTCAAATAATTTTTCTACTCTAGATCACTATACTAGTCACAGAACAAAGAAAACTCTCCTGCAGATGAGAAAGTTATCTTTCCTTTATTCTGGTTCTTCTCCTCTTTGATGACATATGGCTTAATTTCAAAGCTAGAAGAAGTCATTAGAGAACTCTTGATGATATGGAGAAAAGGAGGCTCAGGGGGGACCTTGTTGCTCTCTACAACTATCTGAAAGGAGGTTGTAGCAAGGTCAGGGATAATCTCTCAGTTAACAAGTGAAGGACAAGAGGAAATGGACTCAAATTGCACCAGGACAGTTCAGATTGAATATTAGAAAAAAATTTTTTACACTGAAAAGAGTGGGCATGAATTGGAACAGGCTGCCCAGAAAAGCAGTGGAATCACCATTCCTGGAAGTGCTCAAAAAGCACTTGGACATGGCATCTGGGGGCATGGTTTAGTGGTGAACATGGTTCTGGTGCGTTAACAGTTGGATGTGATGATCTCAGAGGTCTTTTCCAGCCTAAACTTCTATGATTTATCAGGTGGCTAACTTTCTGCTGTCTCCTGTAAAGCAAGGCTAAGCAGCAAGAAACTTCTGTATTTTGTTCTATTATTAGAAGCCAATTACTGCCTGGATGTGCGCTTTTGGGAAAGATTTATCTTCTATGTCAGCAAATTGAAAGACCAGCAGCTTGGTAAATGTACAAGAGGAGGCAGGAATATTTCTGCAATAAATGTTGTTTTGATCCAAAGAAGCCTTCATGTGCATGCAGGTTGTCTGCTTAGCCAAAAGAACAAAAGGTTAGTGAAGCTGTCCAGCTTTTGCATTTTTGATTTTAGCAATATAGAAGAATCTGAGACACTGAACAGGGACTTTTGCTTAAGATATTGGAAGCATATCAACTCTTCAAAATAACACTTTTCTAACACTCATCCAAAGAGCCATGTTGTCTTCGTCAAATGTTTTTTCTTGAGCTTGCTGTGAAAGTTTGTTTTTTAATGAAGTAAAGGTGAGATTTGTGTTTTTAAAAACTGCCCTAGATATTTGACCAGCAGAAGAACTTATGGCTAGGAAGCATCATAGCTAAAGCTTTACCATGACAATAAATGTGAACTAAAATCATCTGGAGTATTTCTTACATTTGAACAAATTTTTTTTTCTGCAGAAAGTAACAAATTTTTTCAAATACATGCAATTTTCTCCCAAAGTAGTTCTATTGGCAAATTTATTACCTGTTTTGCTTGTTCTTTTTTTCTGATGTCTTAGTTGACCAATTTCCTTTCTCTAATAATAATTCAGTTTTTCTGAGACAGTTCCTTTCACCCAAGCCTATGAAACATTCCAACTATCAATTCTAGAGTGTGCTGCCACATTATACTTCACTCTTTTGCATAATATTCTTTTGACATCCTTCATTCCTCAGCACTCTCCTCTTCATCATCTCTTTCACTACAAAACAAACTGTAAAGTTCCTATTATTTTTTTTCTATTCTTTAGTTTTCCAGGCAAATAAAATTATTGTTCACAAAGTCCCAAAATCTTTTTGCTACTTTTTTAATGGAAAAGTAGTAATTTTCATTGCTTTCATTCTTGTCCTCTCTTGCACAAAGAGATGTTCGACGTGAGCAGAGAGAAGCCTGGAACTGAATTGCAACAAAAATGGTCTGCAAAATGTAAGCAAAGGGAAGAGTCTGAACTCTTCCCCACATTTATTGTAGCAAAGAAAACCAGAGAATACATGATTATGACTTTCAAATATGTAACGAGATAATACAAAGAACAAAGGATTAAAGTGTTTCATAATAGCTTAAGAAGCAATGGTGTTACAATTGCAGGAAAGCAGATTTGAGTTAGACAAGAGATAATATTTCTTAATAGTGTAAATACAGTTGAATGGGCATTAATAAGAGTTCTGAAAAACAGAAATGATGGAGCTATGATGTATTTCTCTTGAGGTAGGTAACCTCAATATCCTTTTCATCCATATCATTAATGGTTCCAAGACTCCTGATCTCTTTTCTATTAGCTGTTCACTTAAATAGACTCAATCAAACTGGATTTCACATCATCATTATCCTTGTACTGGCTCCCGAAATGTACTCATTACATCATGAATTAAATTAGATTGTAAGTGACCTTTCCTTGAGGACTGCTACAAAATGTCAGTTCAGTACGTGGCACAGTAAAAAAATCTATTGAAGTTACTCTGAAATACATCTCTCTAAGGCTCCTTGAAAATGAGGAGGAATGAAAAATATAAAGATCAAAGATGAGGGGAAAAAAAAGTAGAATTGACTGGCTTGTCACACTTCTGAATAATCTTGGACTATGTCACTGAACATTGTAAGCAGGGTCTGAAGTTGACAGTTGCCCTTAATGAAAACTGACTTCTTAAGTTCTTTGTGATTGTAACTGAACAGCTATGTTGCAAAAGTGTAAAACATGGATGTGACTCCATGTCTAGTAGCATTAGCATATTGTTTTTCTCTACTTTCCTTATTTTATTCACACATAATAGTGAGCATGAATGTAAAACTTCAAGTGTAAAAATTCTCTGAAAGAAATTACTAGACTGCTTTTTTCTGCACTACATGTAGGAGGTTTTGATTAATTAGTATTTTGAATTCTAGCTCCGAATATGAAAAGCAAAAGAAAGATATAAGATTTAAGCTTATACATTCATCTTAAATACCTTTACCCTATATGCAGTGGGATACATTACATGGCTCTAGAACTCGTGTTTGAATTTCACGTGTCGGTGTCTGATGATACCCAGTGGGTCAAAAGTAGTGAGCTAGACATTTTAATCTACAAGATGCTCTGATGCCAATTTTTTCAATTTTTTTATCTCAACTAAGAGGTAAGGTGAAGATCTTTATAGCATCGGCAGGCCTTCAGGAGTTGAGGTACATTACAGATTAGGAAAATTTCCATTGTTTTGCTTCCTATGTATTTGCTTTTTAGCCAAAGAAACTAACTTCTTTCTGAGCATCTGATACTGTGTGATCAGCCTTAGTCACTTTTTAAAGTAAATAGACAAAATCTTAAATTTTGTTATTTAAAATGAAAGTAAATAGACAAAATTCCAATCAATAATAGGATTTTTTCTTTATTTTTTAATATGGTTCAGATTACTTAAATCACACATATAAGTTTTAACGAGTAATTGTTTGTTGATTATTTTAACTAAGTTTGACAGCCATCAATCTACATCTTGTACATTTATTTCCTACAGTGTTTTGTATCAAGTTTTAGAACTAGTCCATGACTCAATATATACATATCATTATATGTCTGTTTAAAACCAATTAACCCTGCAATGAAATGTGGTTCTGACCTGTGATAAACTGCATCATATCTTTAACTTCTGAATGAAAATAAGGAGAGTTAGTGAATGCCAAAAGATTAAATTCAATTGGTATTAGCTTTATTTTAAATAACCAAAAATGTTCAGAAATGAAAGATTCAGTGGCTGTGATTGTTTTTTTCATTTTCTGAGTAAAACAAGATTAATTGCCTGATAAAATATTTCATTAAAGAATTATTCTTAAGTTTAAATATTTGAACTCTGTGCTCTAATTTTATGCATTTTACTTAGTTATATTTTTCAGTTTTAAATAGAAGGTCGTGCTTGGTAAAGGTCTACTTTAAATTGTGTCCATTAAAATAATTCCTACTGTTTTGCAAGTGATTGGAACAGTAGGTACCTTTGCTGAAATCTATTTTCCCTCTTTCTGTTAGAATGTATAAAAGAACCAAGAGAAAAAAAAAAGTGTCCTTTCTACCAATGATGTTCAAATTTAACAAAAAAACACTTTAAAGCTATTTTTGGAAATATACTTAAGGGGTTACATTTCTACCTGATACAGCTCTGTAGCTGATGGTGGATGATTTTGTCAAATAATACTGAATTCATGGATTCTAGATTTTTACTTGTCAGTGGTAACCTGCTGTTTTCATAAAGCAGATCCTGCTTTTTAAGAGAAGGCAGTAAAAATCTAGAATCCATGAACTCAGTAAGTGAACTGTATTTTTAATCATGGACGTAGTTAATTAAAGTGTGTGGGCTTAGTCCTATAAATATGGAGGTGATTTATGCTGACCTCCATATTTATAGGATTAAAAACACATCTGTATTATCTTCGGTGAGTGACTGTGTTTGCACTAATGTATATGAGTGGAGAATTTAACTTAAGATACCTTGATTAACTGAACTTCATCCTCCTAGCTGACTGTGCAGAAGCAGAAGAGAACTCTACATTTGTATACTATAAAAAATTGCAATTTATATATTATAGATCAACAAGGAAACTCTGACAGAAATGAAAGAATACATCCCTGTAAGATATAGTTCAAATATTAAAAGTAAAATATATGACAATTTTTCTTGCTTGTTCTCTCAGTTTCTTTTAGGCTTTTCCCATTTAATTGCTAAAATATTTTCACTGTAATCCTTGATATTAATGGTAAGATATGTAGGTAGCATTTATGCAGGAGATTCAACCTAGCTTCTGACCACATTTGGTTTTTTGGGGGGATCTCAGTATGCATTTTGTAAAAGCAAGACTATCATCTTCAACAGGCTTGATTGTAATACACTGTCACATTCTCTCTGATTGAATTCTCATTGTAGTTTTAATTGGATCACCTATGTTAAAATAGATGAAAGATGCTTATACCAGTAAGCCAACTGTAATTTTGTTAATAGAGAATCACAGAACCACTGAATATGCTGAGTTGGAAGGGACCCACAGACATCACCAAGTCCAAGCCTTAGCCCTGCACACACATCCCCAAGAGTCACACCATGTGCCTGAGAGTATCATCAAAACGCTTCTTGAACTCTGTCAGGCTTGGTGCTGTGACCACTTCCCTGGGGAGCCTGTTCACCTGACAAAACTTCAGGCCATTCCCTTGGATCCTGCCACTGGTCACCACAGAGTAGAGATCAGTGCCTGCCCCTCCTCTTCCCTTCACAAGGAAGCTGTAGACTGCAATAAAGTTTCTCCTCAGTCTCCTCTTCTCCAGGCTGAACAGACCAAGTGACCTCAGCTGCTCCTCATACGGCTTCCCCTCAATGCCCTTCACCATGTTTGTTGCCCTTCTTTGGATGCTCTCTAAGAGCTTAATATATTTCTTACATTGCAATGCCCAGAACTGCACACAATATTCAGGGTGAGGTGGCACCAGTGCAGAGCAGAGTGGGACAAAAACCTTTGGGTCTGTATTTTTGAGATGCTTTTGTGAGTATGCAAGTTTGATATAAACATGTAGATAATGTGTACGTGTGTGTATCTGTATGTGTACACAGAACCTAAATTTGCAACATCAGGCTTTTGAGAGTTAGGAAGGGCCAGTCTGTTTATGTACAGTCTGTTTATGTACTTGTAACTGACTCTCTTAGGCTTATGATTCTGTATTTGTAGTCATGTCACCAACTTTTCTCCACAGATCTCTGGCTTAATTCCAGTCATGATAGTATTGCAGACCTAACTCTGTGGAACTTACATCCATCTTTTTACCCTTTCAGACATAGTGGGTGAAGAATGAGAGAGGATGGCTGCAGGGCTCAGGCAGGTAAAGATTTCCTTGGGGAATGTGATTCTCTCCCTATTATTTCATCTGATGTGAGTACAATTCTGTCTGTATTTCATCTAATGCACTTCTTTCTAATGCCCTGGGCTGCACTTTTCCAAGTATACACTGATACAGCTGTGCTTCAACCACAGGTAGGTTGTTAAACAATGTTTTGCCACTCAAAAACTCAGCTCCCATAAATTTTCCGATTACAGAATCACAGAGCCACAGAATCAATCAGGTTGGAAAGAGTCCAACCCATAACCCAACACCACCCTGTCAACTAGACCATGACACTAAGTGCCATATCCTCTTCTAAGTGCCACAGTCTCTTCTTAAATACCTCCACAGATGGTGATTCCATCACCTCCCTTGGCAGCTCATTCCAATGTCTGATCACTCTCTCTGTAAAGAATTTTTTTCTAATGTCTAAACTAAACCCCCCCTGGCACAGCTTAAGACTGTGCCCTCTTGTCTTACTGCTGGTCGCCTGGGAGAAGAAATCAACTGCTACCCCGCAACAACCTCCTTTCAGGTAGTTGTAGAGAGTGATGAGGTCTCCCCGAGCCTCCTCTTCTCCAGGCAGAACAACCCCAGCTCCCTCAGCCTCTCCTCACAGGATCTGTGCTCCAGCCCCTTCACCAGCCTTGTTGCCCTTCTTTGGACACTCTCCAGCACCTCAGTGTCCTTTCTAAACTGAGGGGCCCAGAACTGGACACAGGACTCCAGGTGTGGCCAAGTTTCCAATCCTGTAGGACCCTCCCCAGTGAGCCAGGACTGGTGATAAATGATAGAGAGCGGTTTGGCGAGCTCTTCCACCAGTTTCCTCATTACCCTAGGATGGATCCCATCTGGTCCCATAGACCTCTGAGGATCCAAGTGTCTCAGCAGGTCACTAACTTCTTCCTCCTGGATAACAGGAGGCCTATTTGCCTCCTCATTGCTGTCTACCAGCCCAGGAAGTCAGCTGTCCTGTCTTCTTGCTGAAAACTGAGACGAAGAAAGTGTTAAGTTCCTCAGCCTTATCCTCGTCTTTGGTAACTATATTCCCCTCCATGTCCAACAAAGAATGGAGGTTTTCCTTTTGCTACTGATGTATTTATAAAAACACTTTTTGTTGTCCTTAACAGAAATGGGCAGATTAAGTTCAAATTGTGCTTTTGCCTCTCTAATTTTCTTTCTACATGACCTAACTACATTCCTAAACACTTCATGAGTTGCCTGCCCTTTTTTCCAAAGGCTATATACTCTCTGTTTTTTCCCCAGTTTCCTGCAAAATCTCCCTGTTCAGCCAGACCAGTTGTCTTCCCCACCAGCTCACCTTTCAGCACATAGGGACAGCCTGCTCCTGCGCCTTCAAGATTTATTTCTTGAAGTATGTTCATCCTTCCTGGACCCCTTTGTTTTTAAGGGCTGTTTCCCAACGTACTCTCTGAACCAGCCTTCTGAATAGGCCGAAGTCTGCCCTCCAGAGGTCCAAGGCAGAGGTGTTTTAAACAGCGGATCTAATGGGGCCCCAGCCCTGGTAGGTTCATTTATCGGCTGCAACAGGAAATTATTCTCCATACACTCTAGGAATCTCCTAGACTGCCTCTTTTCCACTTTGTCTGTTGAGTTCCCAGCAGACATCTGGCAGGTTAAAGTCATCCACAAGAACAAGGGCTGGTGATTTTGAAACCTCCACCAGCTGCTTGTAGAATAATTCATCGCCCTCTTCACCCTGGTTGCTCTATAACAGACTGCCACCAGGATGTCAGCCTTGTTGGCCTTCCCCCTGATTCTCACCCATAAGCACCTCAACCTTATCATCACTGACCTCAAGTTCTAGAGAGTCAAGAGCGACACCTCCACCTCTTCTACCTCACCCAAGCCTTCTGAAGAACTTGTAGAGCTTTTTTAATTTACTTTCACGTTTTCATTTTGCTATTCTGAAAATGTTGAATTGTTTTGTTTACAGTCTGATTAACCTGTTTTAAAAAGAAATACAGTTTTAAAAAGAAATCAGAACTCAAAAAGAAAAAAAAAGTCGTGACCTTTGAAGTCCAATATTATAAAAGAAAAGGCAGATATTGCCTCTCACTGAAGCTGGAGGGAGACACATCTGAGATTTTTCTGTTCTACTTTGGAGCTACAGTTCAGAAGCTCTATATTTTAATACTTAATCCAAACATAACGAGTAAAGCAAAAGGCTATCTGAATAGAGCTATTAATCTTTTCCTGTATAGAGAAAGATTCAACTTCTAACTGTACTTTTTATTGTAAAATACAGTCATAAGTCCTGAAGATTCTGAAATAAAGTCTATTTTGACATCCTACTAATAGCAATTCAAATTGAAAATGTTCTTGTGCCAGCACACTGCAGCCCAGCAGGTGCAAATGATAGATGCTTCCTATTTTCTTAAATTGGTTTCCAGTCTCTGGATTATTTGCTATGCAAAGGCTGCTGTCCTAGAAAGGTTCTAGTATCCTTTTAGAGACTCAAGACACTTGCATTAGTTTCCTCCATGCCTTTTTTTGTGAATTAATCCTGGCACAGTTGTGACTGTTTACTTTTGCTCAAACATAGGGGACGAGGACTGCAGTTCATTTACTACTTCTCAAGTAACCATGTCGAAGTGCATTATAGACCATGATGTCTGAGGAGGTGTTGCTGCTATCTGCACTAAGCAGGCACATTTGCAAATTCATGAGCTATTTTTGAAATTCAAAAGCTGTCCCTGACCAGTTTTTCAATTTGTTTTCTGCAATAGAATATTCAGAAGATTTGTCTTTTTTTTTCTGAAAGCACATTACTGCATCTTTTAAAATATAAAACCAATAATAAAAATAAAATATGTATACAAGGTAAAACAAATATATGTGAATGATGGCCTTCTTCCTTAGCCACAATTCGCTCTTCATTCAATGCATTCTCTCTTCATTCAATGCATTTCCAGCTGAAATTATGGGGTTTATACAATTTCCATTCCTTTCATCAGCCTTCAGTTACCTGATTTTTTTGTTGGGTGATATGCTCCTTGATATGTTCCAGTGACAAAGTATTTGTCTGTACTCATACACTAGCACAGGAATTGTACCTGAATATGAATATATGATAATGAATAAAGGTGTGGTTTTTGTTCAGTCCCATTTAAGTGTCTGAGCATCTCTTCTGATAAATCCCATCTGGAGACTTTTCTTGGGTTCAGGAGAAGGATGTGTGGACAGTAATAATCACTGGGTACTTTATTGGACCTTTCTAACTCTAGGACTCAGTTTTATATTGGCATTTTGTGGACACCATCAAAATGCCTTTTATTCTGAACATATCCTATGCTATTCACATGGTTAGGAGACAAAGTCAAAAAAGTAATTATTCCTCTCCCCTGTGCAGGGCAATGTGGAAAACATACCCTAGAATATACTCTAGGAGCTGGACAGGATTCTTTGCAAATTGACACATGACTTTTTCATTTTGACTCTTTGCAAAATCCTTTTTGGTAACTCAATTGTCCTTGTAAAATGCAATAACACATATTTGTGGAAATGAGTACTAATGCTAATAAACTGCACTAATCTTTTAAATATTGGTTACAATAAGCATTTGTATCAGGGTGCATAGAAAACAAAAGCTACAATTGGTTAAAAAGTAACAAGATGAGCTTCAATAGAACATGCCCTGACCTTTTTTTTCATCATCACAGCTGATTGTCTTTAGTCTTACACTAGGTTTTTCAGTTTAATTTAAAGAGCTGTGAACCGAATAAACACAACAGAAGACAAAATTGTGGAAGAAATTGTAGGAGTTGCTCAGTTCTCTGTAACCTCACATTAAATAAGCATAGCCACAAAATATTGAAGAAAAAGAAAATGAGCAATGGGACAGGATTTTGAAATATTGTTGCACCAATGAAACTATATCAGAATAAGTTGCAGAAAAAAACCACAGTCTCTTACAGAAGAATGATATCCAGAGCAGAGAGATTTACATCTCTCTGTGGCAACCATACTGAGAAATTCATGCATCTTGCCATTTTCATGGATTGCTGGCTGTTGAGGACATGATTGTTGAGGTGGTTGCACAGACCAAGCAAGCTTTTTGTTAAACCCTCTATTAGTGAACTGCCTGTGCCATATGATTGAGGCATTTTCTGTTCGTCAATTCTGAATACAAAGGCCTCAGGAATGATAAAATGCAAGCAACCAACACTGTATTGCTTTGGAAATAGATGAAGGCTGAGTGAAAGTGAACTTAGCAGAACTTTCCTACTAATACTGCCCCAACCTGAACTCTCGTCATGTTCACTGGGAGCTGCTCAGTTTGGGGAAAGAAATGCAGAATACTCTGCATCTCTTTAGCTGTTGTTTTTCCATTGTTCACAGGGCAAGGAAATCTGTGCAGAGGCACTGATATACCAGGTTTGGACATACTGTTATTAACCAGGGCTATTCTGCTTTTTGTAGAATACGGATTGTAAAAACAAAATTGGAATAATTTTTCTGTTTTCCTGAACAGCCTCTTGCAGTAAATATGACATTGTCTCCTTTTGAAAAAAAGCGTGTGTGTGTGTGTGCGCGTGCACGCACGCAGAATTGATTAAGCTGAAAATGTTTGGAACATGGAATAAATTGAATAAAGTCATAAACTAAAGAAAATTTTCTCAAAGTAATAATCTTAGGCAGGAAAAGATCAAGTTATATGTAAAAAGATTAGATTTTTGGAACAGGAAATAATAGGATTTTTTATGTATAAGACTTTCGAGATGCCCTATGAAATCTTTGCACTAAGCCCAGCACAAAATCAAAGGATGATTGTTCAGAAAACTCAAACGATAGCAGCCATTTGGACATGACTGAAAAACTCCAAAAAAATGAAGACTAAGTCTGAGAGCAGTTTTCTTCCAGGCAGTGAAGAATCATGACTGTAAAGCCCAATTCAAGACTCAAGAGCCACTTTGACTACTGTTTCCTTGTCCAAAAGGCACAGGTAGCTAATGGTAAGCTTCAGTGCAATTCCATCAGGAACCTTCACAAAACAGAAGAGGTCCACAGACCTATATTGACTTCATCTGACACACTGAGTCAAATGTCTCACAGGTGAGCTGCTGGGATGATCCCAGCACATGCCTGGGCTCCAAGATTCCTCAGAGATCCCACACACTTTTCAGTATTTTGAGATCGCCATCAGCCTCCATGCCTTGGGGCTATAAATGCAGATAACGGGGAGGAGGAAGACTGTAAGTAGAACCTAGAAGCTGGACATTAGGAGTATGTCAGCATTTCTGAAATATTTAATGTCAGAGGATTTTTAGTCCTACAATAAAAAAATTACATTGAAAATACATATTTTCTAAAATTACTTACACAATTAAAATTATAGATGTTCCAATATATTTTTGAAAAGATTTTTAAATTTCATTAAAAGTGAGATGCCTTAGTTATCCAACAATAATCTATGTGTGCAAAAAGAAGAAAATTTCTCTGGCAACTATAGAAATGTGCTCAAGCTTATATTCAATTACAGTGTAACAGCATTTTCATGCCCTCTAGCTGACTGACATTTACATTACAGTTACATGGAGCATTTGCTACTAATACACAAAAGATTAGATTTTGTACTGAATATTTTTGCACAATGAGCACATGATTGGATATCATAGTTTTATCTCTATTAAAATTGAGGTAGGTGAAGCTAAGATAAATGCTGCTAAATTTGCATCCAGGTTTGAACACAAATTAATGAGATGGAAGAAAAATCTTGGGTGCAGGTTTTGACTGGGTTTTCTGCCAACTTGAGAATAGATCTTGAAAACTTAGAAGTGATCATGTTTTTAGATTTATCAGAAACATTTATGGTCTCACACACCAGAAATAAATCTAAGACTGAATTCAAAGCAGTTTCTCTGAAGACAAAGAAATGAAACACTGAAAAACTGCAATTCAAATTACCCAGAGTACTCCAAGCAGAGACTATTCAGAGGATTCTATACTGGAAGTATGATATGCAGATGACAGTTTTGTACTGTATGGTAGATAATGTGATTGGAGTGAGAGTTCTAATTACCTCTTGGGCAAAGGAATATCCATTAAAAAAAAAATTCAAAGTATCAAGTTTGAAAATATTTGCAAATGAACAGCACGCAATTAATTAATTAAAAGCACAGAGAAATGAAAATTTTCATTTAAAATAATAAAAAAAGTTTCATTTAAAATACCTTAACATTACCTGGCTTGTATTTCAACTGCTGGCTGAGTTATATTTCTAAGCATTCAGAGACTGATTCTATTTATATAGCTTAAGTGGTTTTTCAGCACAGGTTAGAAATGGTACCTAAGAATGCAAGCTAATTCTCATTTTAAGCATTTCTATTTGCTGGATGGTTTACTCTTTCTATTTTGCAAGATACTATGATATCAAATGAACAATATGCACTTGAGTGACTGCATCTTACAAATTATCGTGTGGAGGATTTATCCTCTGGAAAGGGTTGCATGGAAGGGAAGATTGCAATTTCAATTATTTTTCTTGCTGAAGAACATACTTTCAAATATGTTTTCAAACGTATTTTTAAATTAGTGTTCCACAAGATACCCTTACCAAAGTTGCTGAGAATATCCTGTGGCTGTACTGCCTCCAGTCTGTTTCTGAAAGAGGGATCAGAAACCCAAACACTTAAGACACAGAGGAACAAATTTAGACTTTGCTTTTCCTTCCCCCTCCTCATTGCCCCTCTCTCTGTTGAGAGTCTAGGCACAATATTCTTTTGCTAAGGGAAAATTTGAACTGAAGAGTACAAAATAATGAGTGTCTTGCACAACAGTAAGAGCATTATTTTTTTGTCTGGACTCCACATGCAGTGAAGAGAGAAGCTTGGGGAAGAAGGTACTTTAAAAGCAAGTTAGTGATGTGTCATAGGTTATTTTTTGTCTTTTTTTTTTTCCCCCAGCATGTCAGTGCTCTACACTTCTGTAATATTGGTTCCTTTAAAGGTGTTCTTATATGGAGCACTGGTTGCTTGTTTTCTTTGCACACTCATTCCTTTTAGTCAAGTGTAAGTAAAATGTATGTTGAATAAGAGTATTGGTATGAGTCCAGCATTTTGAGAAGACATTTTATAGGCTTTCTTCCACTGCAGTTTTAATGCACCTGTATGTTGACATTTAATATCCCAGTCACTGGACTCAGTAGAAGAGACTTTCAGACACTATGAGGAATGCTGATGTACTTTGATGGTTTATTCTGTGGCTAAAGATTTTATAAGGGTCTTTAAGATAAAGAACTATGACAGCATTCAAATATTGTTCTCAAGACCTGCAGCACAAGCACATTCATGGTGGGTCCCAGCTCTTATATACCATAAACTCAGACATATTAACAATGCATTACTACACTACAGAAGTGTTTGCAATGTAGAACAGAACAACATGTAGACTAGATGGTGATAATTACATAGTTGGGTGTCTTAGGAGATTTCAAAATACAGTAAGACCTAAATTAACTTGTCATATTGAATCCCAGACACAATGAAAATTCATTTCATATCCAGGTAAGTTAAAATACTCTATCTGCATATTCATCACAAATCTACCTTACATCTCCTGAAATTACACAGGAGGAAAAACTCGATTCTAGAATCCTTAGGGTGGTGAAACATTAGCTTTTGGAAGTTTGTCTGCTGCGACTGAAAGGTGACCTTGGAGTATGACAGCCAGCACTTGCTGCCTAGTCAATCATTGCCATTATCACACTTTGGCTGCAGCTTACAGCAGCACTGTAATATTGTCACTCCTGGCAGAATTCCCTATATGCATTAGTGTGAAATAGTATATAAAAAGCCTGTATAGTCAATAAAGATGTAAAGTCTGGAAAAATTGTAGGAAAACATGGTTAATTTGCTTAGTTCCTTGGGCTTGTTAAATTGGCTCAATGACTGGATTTAAAATAACTGAGCTGGTACATCAGCCCCAAATAATCTTTATGCCAAAAACAGCAGCAGTGTACTTTATAACTCCACTGCTAGATTTCCCTGTGACATACTGCCCTCTTGTGCACTAGTGGCTTTGTTATAGAGATAATCTAAGAGCAAGTTGTCCATTTATGATCTCTTAAATGTAGATTTAGAGTGATATGAATATGACAGCTTGCAAAACACTCCCCAGAGCACAAGGACAGAAGGAATATGGAATAAACAAATGTTCTCAGACTGCCTCTTAATCTCCTTTGATGTTTTCTATTTTTATCCAGAATGAATACAACTTAGCACACGATGGAGAGGTGACAGAAACTGAACTTTTCCAGCCTAGAGAAGTGAAGACCAAGAGGAGAACCTACTGCCGTGGGGAGAAGCAGGGAACAGAATAGTAAGTTGAGGGAGGAGGAGCTCCCTCAGCAAGAAATGCACAGTTTTCTGTGACCTGGGAAGCCAGTAAGTTATCTGGAATCAAGCTGGATATTTTTTAAAATGCTTTCCCATGTGGCCTAGTCATCTTCAGTTTTTCTCTGTTTAAAATGTTAAAAACTCTAATTTATATTCTATGACAAAAAAAAAAAAATCATTTAAAATCCCTTTTGATTAGCTGTGGAAAAAGTACTACAAGGAGGCTTTTGTAACCTTAGAACTCCAGCAGAGTAGTAACACTTTCATACCTGGGGTTCTGTTCCTGCGTCAGTGATATTTGTTTTGTACAAAATGGAAAGTCTTCAAGCAAGAGAGATTATGCTCCCTTAGATTTTTCTAGCCTGGCAGTAAAGTCACTTTTCCGCTTGAAGGTAGGTGTCAAATCAAACATCCCCAGACAAGAGAGAAGAAAAAAAAGAAAGCTGGAATTTCTACATCCCAGTACAAATGTTGACCATTAAGCTATGGGTAAAAGAATGTCCTTCTCTTTCATATTTATTGGACAGATGATTCTCAGGAATGCTTTTCAAGTGCCACAAGGGAAATGAACTATATTTTCACCATAGGAGGTTAGATGAGAGTTGTAGCTGCAGTTACTTCTGTTTGGCAAGGATTAGTTGTGCTGAGGCAAGCCCTGTGACAGAAATAAGAGGACATGAAGACTACTGCATCTCCGTGTAGTCTGTCGAGTTCGACAGTAAGCATTTAAGAGGACACATTAGATACCAATATCTTTTTGTTGATATAGCCCCCACTGTAAAAGTAACTTCTGGAAAAGACATTGAGACTTTGATGGTTTTGAAAAATGTTATACTATCTTTAGATTTGAATTAGAAAACTATCTGATAATTTAACAGTAAACCATATTTCCTTTACTTGTGGCAATGGTTGGCCATCTTACCCTTATAGAAAAGGTAAAAAAGATAGTACAGCTATTCTACCATCAGTCATGTACCACACCTCTATGAAAGTGCTAAGTAATTTATCAGAGCTTTCAGAAACACAACAGTATAGATTTCTATTAATATTATTATTATTGTACTCTAAAGAAAACCTTCCTTGGCAACAGAATAAATGGTGATTTGAAGGAGAAAGAAAATATTTTTATGTAAAGAATAATTATTCAAAATACATAGGGGAAACCTTTATTCTACACATTATATACTGCATAGTATACACTATAAAAGGCCATAAGAACCTTAGCAATGGCAATTTACTAGGGACTGTGTTTTTACACCTTGAAAGTGATTTAATAGCTCTGCATGAATTCACTGTCAGTCTAATATCTTATATCTATAGCAACACAAGTCTTGTGAATTTAACAGAAATCATTACTTCCTTTTGGTCTTTTGGGAAAAAAGGTGATGATGTGGGAAAACTACTGACAACAGCAGTCTTCCAAACATTCACAATCTTTGCTAGCCAATGCCATAAACCTCTGAAGCAATTTCAATTCACGGGGAAGCTTTTTTGGCTGAAAAGACCTACATACATTTCATGTATCTGCCAAGTGCAAAACTGTGTATACTAAAAGGTGGAAAACTGGTGGTGAAGTCAGGCTGCTTGTGAGGTTACTGCCCCTGAACAGGAACTAGAAGTTATGTAAAAACAGTGGGAGGATTGTCTAGCTCAGGTTAAAGCATGTAACAGGGCCATGTCTGGAACCTGAAAGGTGGAAGTCTTGAACTCCAGCCATCTCTCTGGTTTTAACAGCAAAGGGACTGGATTCTGCCTGTCCCACAGTGCAGCTGTAGCAAAAAGGCTCTGAGTCCTTCAGAAGATAATTCAGAGCAGAAGTCTTGCTAACTACTGTCCTTAAAAGAATCCTAGAGACAACAGCTTTCTAAAGACACCTTTCTAATTTAGACACCTTCATTAGGTGTCTAAAATTTTACAAGAGTTTTAGCAAAATTAATTTTGACTGTTCATGCAGCATCCCCAAGCTCCTAGTTCATTCCAAAGTAATATAATTAGTATTCACAGAATCACAGAATATGCTGAGTTGGAAGGGACCCACAAGGATCATTGAGTTTAATTCCTGGACCTGCACAGGACCATGCCCAAGAGTCACACCTTGTGCCTGAGAGTATTGTCCAAATGCTTCTTGAACTCTGGCAGGCTTGGTGCTGTGACCACTTCCCTGGGAGCCTGTTCCAGTCCCCAGTCACCCTCTGTGTGAAGAACCTTTTTTCTAATATCCAAACTAAACCTCCCCTGACACAACTTCATGCCATTGCCTTGGGTTCTGTCACTAATCACCACAGAGAAGAGATCAATGTCTACACCTCCTCTTCCTCTCACAAGGCAATTCCAGACTGCAATGAGATCAGTCTCCTCTTCTTCAGGCTGAACAGATGCTGTGACATCAGCTGCTCCTCATATGGCTTCCCCTCAAGGCCCTTCACCATCTTCGTTGCTTCATGACTCATGTTGAAGACAGGAGCAAAGAAAGTGTTACACACCTCTGCCTTGTCTCTGTCCCTGTTTGTGAGGTGACCATCCTCATCCTGTAATGGGCCATTCATTAAGAGGGTTTGGTGGTAAGTGAAGTCTATTAATATGATTCTGTCCAAAAGTTTTAAATCAGTGAATGTTATTTTCAGAAGGCACTTCAGATATAATTTTGGTATCAGAAATAAATTCTGACATCTTCACTGTATTGCTCTTTTGCATGTTTAGCAAGAGATTTGTCAATTTTCCTCTATTTCAAGCTGTGTTTGGGGGAGACCCAATGAGAAATAAAATAAAGATTGTAAGCCCAGGAGTGACAAAATAGATGTCTGAAGTTAGCATTAAGCTTTGACCTGTAAGTTGATATGTCTTCCATACAATTGGAAAACAATGAGGATTAAATATTGAACAAAACCAAATAATAAAAGATGCTCTAGTATCTTAATTTAAAACAAACAAAGAATCAACCTAAAACTTGGCTTTTTACTGGAATTAAACAGCAGCTCAGTTATGCGATGATAAAATAGTGAAAGCAAAGCTATCGCTATTGTAACTATTTTTAGTAACTTGTTTTATGCAAATGTGGGCTTATTTTATGCATAACATTTTGCCCAGCTCTGAAAAAAACTGTGTCAGTGCTGAACCTTATATTGTATGTGTAGTTATACTGACTATTCTTGAGAATTAGAGCTGTTGCACACAGCAGAAACTGGCTCTGTCCTGAAACTTTTCTGTGCACAATTTGGCATCATCTTCTACTATCACTTATCGTCTACTGCACACTTGTTCTGCAAAGATATTGTCTGGCCTGTTGAGTGAAATCTGTTCAATAACATTGAAGTAATTGGTAAAATCACATTTTCTTCCAGCAGAACACATAACATTTCCGACTACAGAGCTTATTTACTCTCTGCTTTCTAAAACTGCTTACTCTGACTATTAGTAATCTTGTGGTAGGTGCACATTTCAGTTATGCTAGGTTTCAAAAAAGTGGTGTTTATTAAAACCTAGTCTAGCTGCCAAATAAGAGTGGATATTTACATATCATGAAACTTACTCAGTGACCTGTTGCCTGGGTCCATATGTACAAAATGAAGCAGTCCAGCTCGGAGTGCTAATATGCATGAAGAAATCCTGGGAATAAGAGGTCTACAACCCACTTATACTGTATTTACCTTTGCTATTATGGGTTAAAATATCTCAACTTATGCTGTGAAATGTGGTGAAACATGAGAGAGACCTTTGTGTTTAAAGAAACAAAATATTTATTACAGATCTTTGTAACATGAATATAACCTAAATCTCCCCTAGAAAGTTTTTAAGTGCTGTTTATCTTCTTATGACAAAGAATGATGATGACAATATGTTCTTTGAAGGATACGGCCACCCTGGGGGATTTTTTGCTGCACAGCTCACCTCCGCTGCTGCAAATGTACCCCACGGTGATTACCTGAACCAGGCAGGGCTGAGGAAACACAGAGAATGACTCTGGGACATATAATAAATCTATTTTGTGGCAGGAATCAGGAAAATTAAACCTGTGAAATTATTTAATTAGCCCTTCATTTTGAAATAGTGAATATCTCAGTTCTGTCACTGCTTTTAGTGGAATAGAGGAATTAGCATGGACTCCTTCCAAAACCAGATGTATCTCTTCATTAAAATCATTAAACTCCAGTCACACATTTGCATATCACGTACCATACGCTTCAAACTCCAGCTGTGTAGATGAATAGGTTAAGGTTTTCTTTTCATGAAAGGCTTACTTTAATAGAGGTAGTTCTGAGGTTTGTTGTAAAGCAGGTATCGAACTTTTGTGTGCCTCAGGTTGAAATAGATATTTTGCAATATGGAAAGTGACTCTTCCAAGAAGAGACTCGTGGTTGGAGGGCTCTGTAGTTTGATGAACTATATATATATATATATATATATATGTGAAGATGGTAAAACACAGAATTATCTAATAGATCTTCACTTCCTACCTGAGAAGAGAGGTGAGATTGAGGAAGGCCTGACATAGGAAATGCAGCAACAAAACTGGATGATTTTGAAAGTACACAAACTACTCAGTGACTGAAGACAGATCTACAGACCTGCAAATACACTCAGTTTGGAGAAGATCCAAAAAAATTTTTTGGGAGAAATCCAGTACCTTCTCATCCTAAAGCATTAATCTAGTCTTCAAAGGTGGGAGATCTGTGGAGAAGTAAGGAAAGTCCTATGACCCAGAAACCAATAACACATAAGATACCATCTCTAATATATTGTATTATATGTGTAATAGAATCAATGTTCACTGCAGTAGAAATAAAAGGACTGAACATCAAATGAGAATCTGAGTAGTAGACTTCTCCTTTAGCTTTGCCATTTATTTGGACTTGGAATTTCACTTCAAAGAAGAATGTTGCATCCTCACTGCATACACATCTATTCAGATATCTGAGACTAGAGTGCCAGAATGTGATAGATTCTCATAAGAATTATAATAATATTAGAAGCTTGTAACACATTGTGAATTTTCACTAATGATGAAACTTTTGTACCAGCTTGAACTAAAAATTCAAGGTTTCACTAATCAGGATTTCTATGGCTAAGTAACTTATTAGATGTCCCTAAAAACATAGTTCAAGATGGTCAAAATTTAAGTAAATTTTTATGAGGCCACTAGATGGTGCCATATATATTGTAATATGCCTCAGAAAACGAAGTTCTGGGGAAAACTGAAAGAATGAACAAACAACCAAGACGTAATACTGCTTCTTGAAATAGCAGGGATGTGTTTAGACGTTATTTTCCATTGTCTCCATCCTGTTATTTCTCTCTACTACCTCAATTTTTACTGTTCTTCCTTCTGTGCATTTGATGGGACTATACACTTCAGAGGGATCATCACAAGAGTGCTGATTCAGTTGAGTGTATAAGATAGAGAGCCTTCTATTTTCTCACCGTAAATTTCTCAGATTTAATTTCCTTAATATCTTCAGATATTTTGAGAGAGGATCAAGTTTTTAATGTATATTGTTACTGTATAATTATCATGGCTTATCTACAGTCAAATTTTCCTGATCAAGTCAACCAGCATTGGCTTCTGCACAGTACTCAACTGTGTAAGGCAGCAAGTCTCCTGGCGGTTCTATCCTCTTGAGTTTTGCACTTGTGTAAGTTGAATTATTCTATAAGTTGTGTAGTGAGTGCTTTTAAGAAAATACTCCTGGTGAATAGGCAATTGTGTGAAAGTACAGAAAAGCTATGGCATTTGAATGACACAATATGTGTTCATAAAAGCCAGCTTCATACTACAAGGTAGTGGGTTGTATTAAGTTGTCATCTATGTTCCTTTCATATCCATCAGTTTGAAATCAGAGTACAATTGCATAAAGAAAGGAATTACATTTATGCATGGCACTTAAGACAGCCCACAGCTCATTGTTATTTTATAAGATGGAGATGGGATTTGCACATGGTGACAATATTCAAAGTATGTTTAGAGTTAAATCTGCACTGAAGATAAATTTCTGGCTGTTTAGTTCAATTTTGAAGTTGACATTTCACTGCTTATTGTTAGTGTCTGAGACCTTCTGACACATGACATCCAGCCTCAGCTTGAGACTAGTTCAGAAGTAGTTTCATGCTTTTATTTCTGATCTAATTTTAATTTTGAAAGTTTTTTTTATTTTTTCCTATGCAAAATCTATTTTTATATCTTACTTTGGATAATGACCAGGGAAGTCAGTGAAGCTATAAACAGAGAAAAGCAAAAGTGATCACTTAGGTCAATTGCTGAATATTGAAAAGGCCAAAGTAATAAAGCATAGCACTATAATTCATAAAGTGTGTGAGGCATTAAAAAGTCATGCGGGTTCAGATTTTGATCAAGATTTATTGCAGACAAAAATCAACCAGAACTTGATTATTTTTTCAGTACAAATATGTTAGAGAAGATAAAATAGTATAAATTTACTGTATCCTAGAAGACCTCGAGAAATGAGGCTGCTCACTTGCTCTTCTCCATCAGATGTGGTCAGGGCTAACATTTAATGGAAGACTTTCTCTGTGCTACAGAAAAGAGATGAAGGATTCCTCTAGTATCATTATTTCTAGCCCCATCCCAAAACATTCTTAGATGATGTTGCCATCAGAAGTGCTTTTTATTGGATGAAGATGCATTTCTTTCTAATAACTCAGCAATCTCCAGCTTAAGAAGTCACATATAATTCATATATTAATTCTGATAGTCATATCGAAGTCATGGGATAGAGTTCTATTTCACTTAGTGATGTACAAATAGGTAGCACAAGGTAGTCCTTGACTGGAAGGCCTTGCTGTCTAATTTCCATCAGAAACAGATGAGTTTTACTGTAGAAAATGGGCCACAGTGTCAGATGGTATTTTCATAGGTAGGTGCAAATTTGGATACTGTGCCTTAGGGATGAGCTAGGATAGTAAAAAATGAAGTAAAGGGATATTTTCAGGAGATAAATATACTCAGAGTCCTCACCCAGATGAAATATAAGGAAGCTGCACCTTTGCCAGTGAATCATAGAGTTATAGGCATATAAGTAACACCATTCTGTGTTTTATACATATGTGACTGGCATTTTAATTAAATATAGATGACAATAATTTGGATCTTAAAAGTATAGACAAGGAAGTTATACTCGCTGAAGCAGATAAATAGCTGTCAACTGAAGGTTGTAAAGAATTGTATCAACAATAATTCAGAGACTTAATAACAGGAGGCAAAACAGAAATGGTCCTATATACCTAAACTAGAGAACCAGAGCGTTAAAACTAAATGAGCAGACATAGAGTTATTTCATGTATGTTTATTTCATGTTTTTATTTCATGTAAGTCATTTCTCTTCCTTAACTCCTGCTCTATCACCAACAGCAGTGCAGCATTGGCCATACTCTCCAAACCTTGAGGTGACTACTAGTGTAAATTCTCCTTTCCAAAGCAATCTTTCAGTTTAACCATCTGTCTCATTATGTCATATCTGACAGGAATGTGAGCTAAATGGGCAAATGTCAGTCAATTAGAAAGGACCTTCAGCCTCTGATGCCTGACTGCTGTTGGCTCATTACCAGCGCTGCTTAGTAAGTTTTAGGAATATGAAGAAGGCAATCTTTTATTATATATAAGCTACTTTTTTGTATTTATTTATATTTCCAAAATTTGAGAAAACACACCAGTTCTTTTACTAATAACCCAAACCCCAGATTTGTTTTCAGTTGCATGATCTCTTCAACTCTCCTTTAGACATCCTTAGGAAGATTGAAGCTGCTCCCCTCATCCTTTTCCCTGAAGCTCAAGAAATCCAGCTCCTTTAGCTCTTTGTCAAAGTGCATGCTCTGCATCCTCTTTTGTCATCTTGGTGGTCCTACGGAGATATTCCTCCAGCTGGTCCATGTATTAGTTCTGAGGTCTCAGCCTGGACTGGATACACCAGAAGTGATCACCTGGGTACCAAGCAAGCAGCAGTGAGCAGCCACTTCCTTGACCTGTTGGCTGTGGTCCCTCTCTGTGCCTGGTACAAAGACAGTCCCATCACCACAAGAGCGCACTGCTGACTTGCATTCAGTGGAAATCAGAAAAATTATCCATCAAGATCCCCTTGGTTTGATCAGAGGTGTAACTTCAGATAAGCAGAAAAATTTCAAGGGAAATGCTTGTATTTTGACCAGACCTTCCCTCACTTCAGCTTCTGATGCAGCTGTCAGGTTTGTCTACCAGTGGTTATTTAGACTCAATGCACAAAACAGGAGCTGTAAATAAAGCTTGATGAGTAGCATGCAGGAGAGAGCCCTTGGAGCAGGCATATTTTAATTTTGGCAAACCAAAAATATTTTTCGGTGTCAAACTTTTTAACAGTGATTTTAGGGTAGTCTGGAGATTTCTGGTTTGGGTTTTTTTCGCACATAGGGACAGAAAGCTGATTTTCTCACTAGCCTTAGAATATACTGCAGCTTAATAAAAACACCAATATCTTAGAATTTGGCCAAAATCCAAGAGAAGCCTATGGCCAATCCAAAAGAAATCCTATGGCCAAGGCCTGAGGAAACTCTCTTGGCTAGAAACTATAAAGTTCCCCATTATCTCAGGGCCTTCTATTTGTGGTTTTACAAAGTGGGGTTTTTGGTGTTTGTTTGTTTGTTTTTTTCCAAATCATTACCTTTTTAGAAAATCAGCTCTAAAGAGACAGAGAAAGTTAAATATTAAAATAGCTGTTAAAGTGTAAAGGTATACATTCGGAAAGTCACTTTAAATGCTCAATCTAGTGAAATATTCCAAATACTTGGATTTGCTAGAAGTTATTTTCATTACAAACTGGCTGGTAGCTGCAGGATACTGTCCTATGGGATGTGACCTGTGAGTGAGAGTTAAATTTTAAGCCTGGATAGGGCCATCAAGATTCAGCCATGTGTGAGAGGTCTGCGCAAACAAAACCTCTTACCCAAACTAAATATGGAACTCTTTCTCCTGCATTCACTGCCAGTGATATTTTTTTTTTATTATTTTATTTTTTTTTTTTTTTTTGTATTTTGTTTTTTTTTCCCAGGGAATGCAAGCGTGTTTCACAAATTTTCATCCTGCTGGGAATAATGTGCTAGCTCTTTTAAGGACAGCCTGATCAGCTGTCAACAGAACTGTGCTTTTTTTTTTTTTTTCTGTCATATGAAGTTATTCAATTCTTAGATTGCTCTGGATAATTTGTCAATTATTTATGTGCATTTTATTTCTTATCTTAATCATACAATCAGCTAGATCAAAAATCATCTCTGTTTATTTCTAAATGATCTAGGGAACTGGAACAACTATAAAATTACTACTTCCCAGATTACCATCTATTAACCCTGTACTGTACTCAGAAGTGAAAAACTATTTCTGCATTTTGATATTATGGCTTAGACAAAATCACAACAGTAGTAAACAGATTGTTTAGGTGTCCAAGACCTCGTAATTACACTACATAACAACATGTAAATATGTAAATGATCTTGATAACCAAGTTACTTCGTTCTGAACTACCCTTATTTACTCCCTCCAATGAAGAATGCCTTCCAAGTCTTCTCTTTTGAACTTCACTCATGTATGATCTCTTATATTCTTCAAAGCCTTTTCTAATCTGAAAACTTCACTTCTCTTGTAATTGTATTATCCAAACAAAACAGGTCTGTGTTAGAGCTTTCTTCTCAGTTATTGCCAATGAGAAGATTATGCAAAACATTTGCCATAGGTGATTGAAGAAAATTTTAAAACATAAAAGCCTACAAACTTGAATCTAGTTGTACGGAACAGACTTGTTAGTTCTATACATTCCCCATTCCCAGCCTTGATTAGGATAAGGTGTGGGAGAAGAGATGACATAGGAAGATCCAGGAAGCAAAATCTGACACTAGGAATGAGAGTTTAGAAGCTGAGCAGTGTGAGCTGGTGCCAGAGCAGATATGGTGCCTCTTATCATTGGTATCTCAGGGATAAGTCAAGAATTTATGGGGTCTTTCATTGAGTGCTTCTCTACTGCTGATATTGTAAAGGTGAGAGTATCAATTTGAGAATTTTTATGAGAAACAAATAGTGGCAAAAATATTCAGTATGCGCATTCAGCAAAACTGTATTAGGAATGGGAGAAAGGTATGTAGGAGTAAGCAGGTTTGGGATTACTGTGGTTAAGCAGGATAAAGTGGTGGAGTAAATTAAATCAATAGCTGAGATGATGACAGAGTGCTCAAAACAGAGAGTAAGAATAACACTGTCACAAAATCAAGAACATTTATAGTTTGAATGGGCCTTAGAGGGTCATTACTGGGTGCTGAATCCCTTTAACCACAAGCACACATTCATGCACATAATGTCATGCAACCATTATAATGCAGCATAACCCTTCTACTTTATAGTTATTTTGACAGCTGATGTCAGTGCAGCAGCTTGTATGAGTAAAAGACCTTCATTCAAAGTCAGACTGCAATCATATTGCACATATCGCCAATTTAAAGTCGACAGGAATCAAATAAACACTTCTGGTTACTGTATTATTGTATTGCATATGCTTCTCACACTTCAGCTCCTTAACATTCAAAGCTCAGTCACTCTTTTCTTCTGTACTTTTATTATCATAATGCACATCACAACTACATTATAAGACTGCAGAGGGCACTATTGGTGCATATGAGCAGCAGTTGAGCAAACAAACAATTTCAGCTGCATTAAATTAGGACAGGGGATGTCCGCAAGTATGTATTCATTCATTCACTAATGTCAGACCTATTTGGTCTATTGAGGCTAAGGGTTTGGTGATGAAATCACACCTGGCCAAATATCCTTAGACATAAAGAAATTAGAAATAAAATAAGATTCCAGTAGTCTAATAGTTCAAAATTCTTGTATATTTGAAACTTACCAAATAAAAAAACATGGCAGAGTCAAAAAACCCAAACTCTTCCATTTAAATCATGGTTAAACAATTAGTTTTAAATCTCTGTGCATTTTTCTCCTGGACATGCTAAGTTTTAGATGCCATCATTTGTGTGAACCTGTCTTGGTTTCAGACAATTTGGAGGGATGGAGACCTCGGACAGAAGTCTCTTCCCTCAGATTCAATAGGCCTGGTTTCTCCAATACAGAGAGAGACACCAAATATGGTCGGATGTAAGCAAAAAATAACTCTTTGCCAAGAAGAATGCTAATACCAATACTGATAAAACTGGCCTAAAGCAATGGATGAGGAGAAACTTCCTAAGCCCTGCCCACCAAACCAAATTGAGAAGGTGGCCACCTCCCCTACCTGGAAAAAACCCAGGCCACAGGACAGAGACAAGATTGGCTGTCCTTCCATGTGATTTGCCTCCACCCAGAGATCCTGGCGGGAATGGCTGGAGAATCAGCGGTGTCAGGCAACAGTAGATAAGCTGCAATTCGATACCAGCAGATGCTTGCATGGTACTGAAATGAGGCTGTGGTGCTGGTACAGGCAGTCAGAGCAGGACTGTGGACCCTCCAGGGGATCAGAAGGACCTGCAAGACACCTGTTGGATCCAGCAATGAGACTTGGTTGTTCAATTTCAATCTTTGTTGGTTGTAGTGGTGGTCGCAGTCCTGTCAAGCGGTTGCAGTCCAAATCCATCTAGCTGGTGGTGGAAGTCTTGGGTGATGGAGGAAGCCCCAAAATGCAGAGTTTGTAATGCTCAGGTTCATGTGGAAATGACTCCTTTTTTTTTTTTGGTACCTCCTCTGGAGCAGGGAGTTTTACACTGGATAATGTAATACCATGAGTCACAGGATGCTTCTTCGCCACCTTCTCAGATGTTACAGCTGTCTCTTACATCAGTGGAGCTGAGCCCATTATGGTCAGTTATAATTCATCAACAAGATATTAATGCCTTCAGTCTGGGTGTGAATGTTCCAGGGAGTTATCACAGCCCATTCATCTATGTAAGGAAAAAGAAACACTACCCCACATCACAGTTTGCCTCTTTCCTTACCTTGTTCAACACCCAGCTTGTAGCCTGAGGTGTTGGATGTGCAGGCCTTCAGCCCCTGGCCTGTGTGGCCACTCTGCACATTGTTAGCAAAGCACACTGTTGATTGAGCCATCAGCACCAATAGTCCAGTCTCCTACAGCACCTGGGTGGTCACTGCAGGTGGCTGAATGTTTGAGTCATTAATCCTAGATTTTCAGTCTCTTTAAAGAAGGCAAAACATCAAATTGTGCTTTAAATAGATACACTAAATCATAGCAAACACTCAGTGCATTCTCTGATAAACGTTCAAAGAAATTTGTTTCTATTTCCAGATCTGTTTCTGAATAATATTATGACTTTAGGCAAGTGAATACTTGCTTCCTGTATGATTATAAATTGGGTGTGATAGCTAATAAAATGATTAATAATTCTCCGATGGAATGCATTTTATTACTGCTAGTATTTTTAGGAAAATATTTTGACATCTGTGGTTGTTTGACATCTGTGTTGCTCTTAGATTGATTTCTATCGTGGTAAAGATAGAGAGTTTAGATGAAAAATGGAGACTCTTTGGAGTCCACTATTCAAGTAATTGGTCTCCTGTTTCTTTCTGCAGAGCATAAGTAAGCAGCCAAAGCTGTAAGTATTCATCCTGGAGGCATTTTGCTAACATCAGTTGTCTGCTGTAACTATTTTCTTCTAAAGTTTTACCACAAATATGATAAAAAGGGTAGAAAAACATTCCCAGTAGGAAAAAGTTTTAGGAAATTCGTGTTCACACTAACTTCAAGAAAGTTAGAGTGTAATTTTATAAAGAGTGTAAAAAGCTAGATAGTACAGAATGTGATCTCAAGTAGCCTAGAAAGGTGTGAAAGGATCCAGAGACTGAAAATTGAAAATAGATATTTTCGCAGTAGGTTTGTTTTCATTTTTAGAAATGTGAACAACTAGCTACTGGAATGACATGTCAAGATAGCTTCTCCATCATTATATTCATGAATGTATCTATTTTTATCTCTGAAAGATATTCTCTTCTAAAGTTAGAAATTAGTTCAGGGAGACCCCATATTCCTCTACCAAGATCAATCCCATCTGGATTCAGATCTAGATCTAGATCTGCCATGTGATCCTAAAGGAGGGAGCAGAAAATATTTTACAAGTCGATTCCCAAGCTTCTCTTTGGCTTATGTAAGGCTTATTTTATTCGATTGGCTCCTGACAGCCATTCATAAAACTTGCAGCATTTGCTATCCAAATAGCTTCCAGCCACTGACATTATATCCTCTAGCATATCTACTTACATTCTGCTGTTGTCCTACTTCCAGAGAGCATTCATCTTTGAATGCACAGTCTCACTAGATGCTTTAGTTACTTGCCCTGCTGATACCAGTGAAAGCACTCAGATATTAAAAACAGCAGCTGCCATTTAAACAAAATATCCATGTGATTTGGTATGCTAAAATCCTGCAGGTCTCTCTAAATCTGCTAATCTTAAACATATGTGTAAGATTGCTAACTCACTGGCTAATCATATTGCTTTTACCAAATTATTTTCAAACTCTTTAAAAATTAGTTAGCTTGAAGGAAAATTAATGAACAGCACTAAACATGCCCATATTAACCATGTTGCAGTTCTACTGTTCAAGTGCCTGAGACAATCTTTTCATAAATATTAAATCCACATAAATCAGCATATTCAAACAGGAGAGTGGACTCATATGCTCATACCTGGTTTTGTGCTTCTCCATCCCATCATATCTCCCTTCCCCACCCCTATACCCTATGCCACATTTATAAGACTACTACTCTAAAATTTGGGGGGGGGGGAAACTGACCTGTGTTAAAACTGATTCTACACAAGACTAGATAATAGGATGGTTTCTGCAGTCTGTGGTTCCTCTGTACTTTTATTATGGAGCTCCACAAACAGTTATTCTGGTATTATGGAATAAAACTGCATACGTTTGAAAACAAGTATGAAGAGCAATCAGAGTCTCTTTTGGGAAACTGCTGAGGCTCAAAGCATTTGTGGAACTCCTTGTTTTGTGCTACCTTCGACATCATTGCCAGGACTGGCCTCAGCTTAAGATTTAGGAATAACACAGCTGAAGTATTAGAGATCTTCTTACTAAGATGCCATGTCAATCAGCATTTCATATGTGCAGACTGTAAAACTATTGTAATCATCTTGATTCCCTGAAAACTTCAACAGCAAGTACTTCAATTTGATATAAAAAGGACATATTCAGCAGTATTTTTTTATGAAGCATATAAAAATCACTTTTAAGATACTATTTCACGTTGACTTTTAACAATCAGTGAGCAAACAGAGGTTAGCATTATACATCACCGAATAAGTTTTGTTATCAGCTTCACTAGCAATAGTGTGAACATCTCTACCTTGGAAAAAGAAATACAAAGCTATATTACATTAAATTTAATGTAAAATATTACTTGTTTAAAGCCTAAATTGGCTGTAAAGTAGAAGAAAATTATCCTTATAACTCCTTTAAGTCTTATTTCTTTCTGAGTGATATAGAAGGTAAATTGGAATTTTGTCAAGATCGATCCTGAATCACTGTGTTCTTTGTTGGAAGTCCTTATAACTTTTTATATTTAACACTGTTATATTATATTTTTACCTGTCAAACCTTTGCACTCTTTTTTCAAAGTAGGTTAAGTATGTGTCATACTGTTATAGGATGATTGTATCACATTGCAGGCTAAGATGTTGAGCTTGCAGAACATAAATGAAATCTATCTGGAAAGAAACAGTACATCACTTACTCCAATCTTTTAGATTTAAATCTTTTTTTAAGTGCTGGAAAAAAACATCTTCAACACAGAAAAGTATCTACAGAAAGGGTAGTGTTCAGGGAATAAATCAGAGAGCTATAAAGTGAGACCAGAGTAGTTCTACCTTTGTTGCACATAACTGCAATGTGATCCTAAAGTCCATCTGCATAGTACTTTCCATTGATTGCCTATAACTGAACAATTTATCTCATTGAACCTCAGTTGCCCAAAAGTTAGGCATCTGTTTTAAGTTACTCATTGGAATTGCATTTAACTATTGTGAATAGAGACATAAATACACCATTCAATGCGATGAACCTTCCTTGGGAACTTTCTCCACTGTCGGTAGAGAAAATGTAGTTTGATCCCAATATAGCCATTTAAGCTAGGTAGCTAGCAGTACCATACACTGTTTAATATTTGTTTTCTTTCTGGATGGTTTCTCTAAGAGTTTTAGATGTTATTAAATTAGGTGGATGAAATAGCACTGGAATTTAGGCTGAGTACTTTGTCTTCAGGAACCTTTAACATCTCTTTTTTTACCTCCACTGGTCGCAGTATAAGAATGATATATGTCTACTTTTGTGTTCTGGTTTCAGCTGGGATAGATTTAATTTTCTTCCTAGTAGATGGTACAGTGCTGTCTTTTGGATTCTGTATGAGAATAACATAGGTAACACACTGATGTTTCAGTCATTGCTAAGTAATGCTTTCCCTAAGTCAAGGACTTTCAGGACTTTAAGTTTCCCATGTTCTGCCAGTGAGGAGCTGCACAAGAAGCTGTGAGGCATCATAGCCAGGACAGCTGACCAGAACTAGCCAAAAGAATATTCCATACCACAGAACATCATGCCTGTTATATAAACTGGAGTGGAGTTGGTTGGAACATGCCAGTTGATGCTCAGAGATGGACTGGGCATCGGTCAACAGGTGGTGAGAAATCATATAGTGCGTCACTTTTTTCTCTTGGGTTTTATTCCTCTCTCTGCCTCTCCTTTTCATTATGTTTACTACTATTATCTTTATTTACTTTATTTCAATTATTAAATTGCTCTTATATCAACCCATAGATTTTACCTTTTTCTGATTCTCCTCCCCATCCCACTAAGGGGTGGGAGGAGGGAGCAAGCAACTGTGTGGTACTTAGTTGTTGTCTGGGGTAAAACCATGACATTTTGTAAAACAGTTTCATTTTCATGCCTCTTTTGCAATATAAGCAATGAATACTAAATAAATTAAAAGCTAATGTGATTTAATTGACATGGAATTTCTTGATTATCAGTTCTGCACCGATATTGATCTGTCTATTGACACTGAGACACTGTAATTAGTGACATGCATTTTGTTGCTGTAAGGCCACAAAGGCCACATATTGCATTCTTAAAAATAGAATGCATTACTATCTGATCTAATTGAGATTTTGGCTAAGATTGCAATGCAGAGTAGGTCCCCAGGTCTACATGCTTAGAATCAATATGAATATTCATTTAAAAGAAATTAAGAAAGAAATGAACATGAACTAAAAGATAAAAACCTTGCTTCTAACTGAAATAAATCGGTTGCTTTAGCAGCTCATGCCAATGGGACACCTAAAGGCAGCATGGACTAATGGGCTGCAAAATTTCAGTGTAATGACAGAAATTTGTTTCTGGCAAATTGACAGAATTTTGTTATTCTGGGGAAGGCTGTAGGGGTAACCATAGCATAAAAGTAAGGTCAGCTCCAGTCAGAAAATTTTTAGTAACTGGAAGATTGTGATGGTTGCCTGGCAACTACGGCAGAAATAAACTAGCTATTCCAGGTGACTTGGGAGACTTACAGCATTTTCACTTGGTGTATTGAGAAGGTTGTCTTTTATAAGGATCTGGCAGTCATAAAGGTAAATCAATCATGGTTAACTTGGGTCAGGGTAGATACTGCCTGATCTGAGTTCTTCCCAGCATGTTTTTTTCCATGGTTTCATGAGGTGTCAATATATCATCTAACTCTCGAAATTAAGAGAAACAGGCTTAATTCTTTTGCTGCATTTGGATAAACTAAAAATATATGTCGACTCTAAATATATTTCCAGATTCCCAGCATCATCCCTTAAGCATTGAGCCTCAACCTGCCGAGGCTCAACATGTAATAGGCAGGACCCACACTATGCAGAACTCCATTTTTTATGGCATTTCTTATGCATCAATAGGAAATAATTACAGAAAACCAAGTCACCCCTTCTGACCAAGGAAGGATATTTATAAGAACAGGAAAGTTATTTAATTAAATTTTGGAGCTGCTCTGTTTCACTGAGTTATTCCCATTCTCTGGGACATTTCTCAGTACTTCCCACTGTTTCATTAAAGAAGTAATTCACCCTTTAGTTTGTCAAATTTGAATTTTTTTTTAACAGAAGTTGGCTTACTGTATTGTCCCAGCCATGAGCATAGCATACATTTTAATATTGTCTAAATGTTTCTTGAGCTCTGTCAGTCTTGATGCTGTGACCACTTCCCTGGGGAGCCTGTTCCAGTGCCCAACCACACTGTGTGAAGAACCTTTCTCTAATATCCAACCTAAACCTTCCCAGACATAGCTTCAGGCTGTTCCCTCAGGTCCTATTACTGGACACAGCGATAGGTAAGAGTAACAGGTCCCTGATAACAATTTCACAGATGATGCAGGAATACGTCAGTGGTAAGGAATGTTACAGCTTAGATAATATCTGCTTTTCTTCTTTCTATTCTACCAGTCAAATCTGGATATCAGTTGTTTTGCAAAATATTCCTTCTAGTCTTGTTTTCTGATAATAGTGTGTATCATTGAAACAGGTGATGTTTCACCAGTCTATAGTTCTAGCTGATATTTTGTACTTCTTCTGAACCCTTTCTTTTAGGTAACTGTACTATACAATTTCTGAGATACTATATTTTCTTTTAACACAGCTCCAAAGTGTCAGATGTTTAACTGCTCATAACTGTATGGTTTAAATACCATAAACCCATTTTTAGAGTCAGCTTGGCCTTGGTGTATCTATTTCTTAGTAAAGTTGTCAAAAAACATGGGAGTTTAATTTATTTTTGTTTTGACAGTGTCTGTCAGCTTGTTTCATTGTTCTGTTTGAGCATTGCTTTGGACTCCCTGTAACATGCTCCACGGTCTGGTTGCAGTGTTGAGAATTTTATAGTAGCATTTTGCATAATATTTTCTAGAAATGTTTGATCAAATATTGATTTCTCTTTACAAATGACAATTGACATCCATTGCAGCAGGCTCAATGCAGAATATTTAATTGAAAATTGATTACCATAAAATAGTTTACTTTCAGTATAACTGAGTTCATGGATTTTGTTGGGGTTGTTCTTTATACTGCTATCATAGAATCATAGAATCCTTTAAGTTGGAAAAGACCTCTAAGAAAATTGAGTCCAACCATTAACCTAGCACTACCAAGTCCATCACTAAACCCACTTCCATGTCCCTAAGTGCCACATCTACATGTCTTTTAAATAACACCAGGAATGATGACTCCATGACTTCCCTGGGCAGCCTGTTTCAATAACTGATCACCCTTTCAGGTCATCAAATTTGAGCATCATTTACTGCTCATTGGTGAAGAACGGTAGGTAAAATAACATCTACTCAAAGACCTGCATGCTATTTCACTTGTCAGTGCATGCACTTTTTTTCCAGCAGGACCATGTAGGTCCTCATTTTGTGCTAGAAATTGTCCATGTACATACATTTTTGAAGTATGTATGTATGAGTACATACATGTACATGTATGAGTACATACATGTATGTATGAGTGCTTATCTCATTTTGTGCTAGAAATTGTCCATGTACATACATTTTTGAAGTATTGTCTCGAATATAGCTTGTTTGCACAAGCTATATTCGAGACAATACTTCAAAAATCATTGCAAAATGTTTTGCACTTCTCCATTACCTATTTTGAAGATATTTGGACAGCTGCTAACAAGCACAGTACCTGGTATGATGGAATGTTAATTCCTTTTAGTGCCACAGCTGCTATTGTTAAATAACTAATACATAAAAATAAAATATAAGATTAGTGAATCATATGTACCACATCCATGGCATGGCAAGCATTTTTAAACAGTCGTGTCTGTGTTGAGCAAATATACAAAATGTATTTCTGGTCACAAGAGTGCTGTCAGAATTAGAAAGAGTCACATACGCTTGTACAAACATGCTTTGCTGAAAATACTTTCGCTGTAATTCTTAGCACATCTGGAGGTGAGACAGATAGTAAGTGGCATAAAGAATAAGTTATGAATAGCTTTCATCAAAGCAGTAGTTCATAAGTAGTCCATAAGTAGTAATAAATTCACATATGACCTTCGTCAGACTACTGAAAATGGAAGAACAAACAGAATATTTAGGAACAAAAAAATACTGATCACCAAATAATTCATCTAAGATATGCTTCTAAAAACTGCATCTACGATAACCTTAGACTCTGTTGTAGAATTAAGCTTTTATTCCTAATATGCAGTCTAAAATACAAATTTTACAGTTAATTCAGTACTTTACCCTTATTTATACATTTTCAACAAGGTAGCTACAGTCCTTTTGTTAGAGAAAAACATTGAGACAAGGTAGACCACATGATTAAACTCAGTTCCTCTTGGTCTGTGTATCTGGTTCTCTGCCTCCCATTTTGGACATCAGGGAGCTGGCATGAAGCAGTGGTGTCATGCTGCGAAAAAAATTAGTTCGCAGTGCCACTACAGGGAACTAGGAGGTGAATGTAAGTTAACCTACACTCTGACAATTAACAAAGTGCAATCATATACAAGAGAATAATTTGTAGCCTATAATATTTAGCACTTCAGTGGGAAATTTATGGAAAGACATTTCAAAAAAAGTTTCATCCAGTGTCAGTTTTATTTCCCTAATACGTTCACATCAAGCATTCTCTTAGGTCAGTAATGACTTGTAATAAAATTACTCTTCTTACAGCAGACTACCCAAAGAACCAAAAAAAAATTTTTTTGCATTGAATTAAAAGGCTCAATTTTTTTCTCCCCTTGTTTTTTTTCTTCCCACTAACTTTCAGCTGTTTGTAGACCATGTTTTTTCGTCTCAGACACTAACATATTTACTTATCTATTTTGTCATAGAAGAATGTTAAGTAGGTGATATTCATTTAGAAATCTGATTACATCAGAAATTATCTGTATATGGTTTACAGTGCAGTATTTTGGGGGGAAAAGTAGAAGAAAATGAAGAAGAGGAAAATTTAGGTGCTGGAATACACTTCAGTGCAGAAAAGTTCAAGAAACATTTCAGTATAGAAAAGTTAAAAATAGATCATTTTAAGAAATTTTAGACAATGTAGGGCAATTCCTCCTGCCTAGACTGACTTATTCCTGTAATGACTGTGTAAATGATCAAGGTAGAAAACATTTCAAGCATAAAGAAAAAAAATAGATGAAATAAAAAAATATCAAAAGGATGCTATGTAGGCACATTTACTGTATTAATTGTGTGGGTGTAGTAAAACTAGGAGGTCCCACTGATAAACTAGGATAAGATGAACACTCATCCTGTGCATTCATAAAACTATAAATGGCACAGTGAAAAGGGCTGTTCTTGAGTGTCCCATTCATTGCATGTCTGACCACATGGTACAGCAGACTATTTTTCTTGTCTGAGAGCTTGCACTTGGGTTTTCTCCTGGCTATGGGATTGTCTACGTCGCAGGAACATGAAGATCCGATGATTCTTGTCAGAATTAGCCGCTTCAGAAATGTTTGTTTACAGCTGATAGCTACTGAGTAGGACTATGGTATGCAATGCTGCATACAAAAAATTGACAGTGCAATATTGCATACATAAACATTCATACTAAATACTTTTTAGATATTAATCAAAAGAAGTCCAAGCACAAAACACAGAATTGGTGCTTTGGTACTTGTACCTGGAACTCAGCTACACTGATCTTGAGACAATATCCCTTGTTCTTTATTTTCCCACCTTCCATTCAGTGGAAGCAATCACCAAGCAGCTATCACTCAAAATTCTCTTTCTGAGATAACCTCCCAGCGTGTCACACAGTTGATACGATCTGCCTCTAAGAAGATAGATCTTTGTATCTTGACAATAAAAGAAAATGAAATTTTCTTGCAAACTCTACTACTAGGCCACTTAAAAGTAATACAATATTCCTAGAGGGGGGGGCTGCCTTTTTCCCAGTCTAATATTCACTGGTACAGTTTGATAAAAAAATTATTCAAAAAAATTTTTTCTCTCTGTCTATAAGCCTACGTACACAGACTATGGTTTCTCAAAAGTGATTTCTCAAATAATTTACCAAATATTTTGTGCTTCTATATATTCTCTCTCAGTGTTTAGATAACACTGTATAGCTTTAAGTGTCAGTGTACACATTTAGTTCCCTCCTGCAGCTACAAAAGAACTCTTCCAAGACCAGAAAAATAAGTAAAAAAAAGATGTCAAGTGGTAATTCTGACTGACCTCTCACAAACCTTTTTGAGTTAAGGGAAAAATTGAGCGATACAATGAGGCATTAACATAAATATTTCAATGAAAAATGCTTATTTTAAAACCAGCATTCTTTATAAACAATGTGCTTACTTAAACTAAATGACCTAACCTTATTTAACATAGGCCTCGATATAAACTCAGTCACTTTTTGTTAACTTCAAACCTCTGGCTACTCCCTCAGATTGTCTCATGACTATCTGAGAGCCTCAAGCCAGAGCCATAGAACTGACAAACATTGCCAGCACTGAGTGTCAAAAGATGCCTTTCATCTACACACAGGGGTGAGCACCAAGGGTGCTGAAGGTTTAGACAGAAAAACGTGTACCTTAAGTAGCATTTTGCAATCCAGACAAAACCTTCTGTACTAAGGACATAGGTATACTTGTGCCAAGGTGTTAAATAATTTCAAAGGCTTTTAAGAAGATATGTTCATTTTCTGAATGGTTTTGAAAGTAAGTGTTATTAGGATGCCTCAATAGGTTTTGACTGTTTCTAGTTTAGGAAACATACTGTGCTTTTCACCCCAGATCACCTTGCAATTCTCACATTCATCCTTATGTGATATAAAGCTGCTGAAACCAGCCCTGGAGCTATTATGCAATGCTAATGCCTTTTTTGTTTATAGTGGAAATCAGCCATTTTCTGTGCAGCCTGGATGTTACCATTCTGAAATGTCCTACAAAATGCCATAGACACTTTCTTTGTTCATTCTAACAACTGTACAAGAAACTGAAAAAGAAGGGGTTAGCCTAGTTAATGATGCTGATATTTTGCAATTATTTATAATTAATAATTTGGTTTATGTTTAAGTTATATCTTCTATACATGGAAATAGCAATAAAACTGGTATGCAGACTATTTTGTGGAAACATTCCACATATATGTGGACTGTCAAAAAAGCAGTTCTTTTAGAAACACTAAAAATTTATGATGATGTCAGAAATCAGAAGTCTATAGCAAGAAGAAACTATGACTAGAAATTACAGTTCTTTGCTCCTAGTGAAAATCAAGATGACTTTTACCCTTGACTGCAGCAGAAAGGAAGGTAGGCCTCCAAAGAATTGCTTTTGAAAATCTCCATCTCAGGTATCAGGGAACCCTACAAGGAAGGTAAAAAGAATAGCATTCTGCAGATGAATGAACAAATGAATTATTTGCCTCAAAATGGAAAAAGCTGTTCTTAAAATATTAATCATGAATGTTCTCTTTCTAAGGATTGCTGTGGTGATATTACTGAACGTTTTTAAGTGGCATGTCTGTAGTGGACCAGAGAGAAATAATTATCACAACGGGCTTTTTTCCTTCAACAAGAAGTAAGTTTGCTAAGAATTTACTGGGAAGAATAAAAATTCCTGCTGTTGTGCTGTATTGATCTCTTTTCATGCTAAAATACTTCTTTTGAGGTCATTTTCCCAACTAGTCTGAGGAACTGGGCTCCATCTGCTGTGTAACTGGGACATTACTTTAGGCATGATGTGTCACTACATCTATCTTTATGCTAAGCTGGAACATGATCCTCCATTTGGAGTATGGGGAGACCATAGATAAAACGTCTTTTCTGACAACACAACATTACAGAGGAGGGTATAGGCAGAGAATTTTTTCTTTGTTGCTGCTAATTATATAAGAGTTCAATTCAGTCAAGCAGTAGCTACTCGGAATCTCTGAATAGGGCTTATTTTATGCAAATTGTATACATATTTGCTTTAAGCTAAATTTATATTTATTTAGCTAAATAATGTACTTTAAAATATTTCACTGTCACGTGATAGTTATTTCATTCTTTTTGAACTTGGGTTTTCACATGTATACAACTTTCCAGTAGACATTTCCATGTTGAATACTGTATATGTAGTTTGAGAGTTTTGCAAGAATGTATGAATTTGTCCTGTGAAGTTTTCATTCGTATTATACCATAGACAATGTATACCACTGTACACTTCTTTATTTTATCATGTTTTCATCATCTGTTTATTTGAAAGGATTTTTTAAAAAGGGCTTTAAGACAACATAAGGAATGGCATCTAGATGGAATATTTTATACAAACAAATGTCTTGTTTTCTACAAACTGTGTTTTATCTGCAAGTGTAGTCTAATTCTTTGTTATGGCTATAAAGCAAGCCGGAGGAGCCTCAGAGTTGAATATTAAATACCATCATGTCACAGACAGGGCGTGCAGTTTGCTGTTACTGTTGCCACTTGCTGGCCCCTAGCAAGAGAAACCCTGTACCCTGTTACTGCTTGCTGTCCTCCCATGGAAAACCCTTTGCTACATTGTTTTTCTTTGTTTTCCTGGCGGTGTGGTCCAGGGGGAAGCCTCTCCACCACCTGGCCTTTGTCCCGGTGAGACCACATAGCACATAGGGCACAGTATGTGAGCCATTTCGTCTTTGTCTTGGGATGGGGCTACCAGGCAATATATCTGTGCCTTTTTTGGTTTAAACTGTTTTCTTCATTGTGTCTTTGTAGTTACTGCTATTTTCTTTAGTAAATTGTTATTTGTCCTTATATTTCTCCATATTGCCCCTTCGTTATTGGAGTGGAGCGGGGGGGAGGAAAAACAAGAAGGGAGTGACTTATTTGGAGTTCTAGTTCTCTGGTAGTTGTCCAAACTGCCACATTCTTATGGACAGATTTTCATTTTTCTCATTGCTAATCATCTGGTCAATTGTTCCCTTCTTTGGATAACACATTAACATTTTATTTTACCTGCAGAATTTTGGTCACTAGCAATAGAAGACTATATTTTCTAAACTGTTGTTTATTAGTTATGGTTTCTAACTGACAAAAGCATGGAATCTAGGTGGTTTTTGGTGACTTAAGCTTGCTTTATTTCTCTAAAGTTTCAAGAAGTAATAGATATTGTCAAAGTATAAAGGAGTAAAGAGTCATAGGATGGTGAGCCCATAGGATGTGTAAGACATATGGATAATCATATCTATCTGCTTTTAATCTAGAGTTAAACTGAAGAGCAGGAGTGGTCTTTCAGGCATGGTATTCAGTTGATTTTGAAATACTGTGCAGATTAATTTTTATTGTCAATTGATTCCTTACTCTATTATTTATAGTAGTTCTTTGGATCACCATTAACCTGTTTAATAGGTTAGCAGTTCATGAAGATGGGTGATAAAAAAATGCCAGACTTTCCATTGTGTTGGAAGCAACATAATATTAATTATTACAGTGACAGGTTTATAGTTTTATTGCTATAAACAAATAGCCTCTAATATATCAGTTGTGCTAGGGTTATTGCTTCTGCGGGGAAACAAAATGGGAAAAAAAGTACCCCACATTGCAGTGGCATTTTGGTCATCTGACAAAATGCCAAAAGAAAGAGTCAAAAATCATTAAGAACATGGAGAAAAAGGTAAGAACTGCCGTTAAGTTTGTACCTCTCATGGTTCCTATTAGATAACTTGTTTAGCATTATGAGATGTAAGAAGTATAGTCTTTTCCTCTGAAGAAAATGAGAAATTATAAATTATATCACTGGCCTTTTAAATAAAAGTATATCTTTTATTTCAACAATTATTTCACAATATGCCATCTTTCACTGAAGAACTTTTAGCCAGCAACTCTTATATAGCGGTGAGTTGTTGGGGTTTTTTTGTTACAAGTCTTACACAGATTAGAGTAGTTGAAGCCTAGAGACATTTTGACTGAGAGATATAGCCCTATCTTTTTACTAAGGAGAGAAACCAGCTATGCCTTTTCTTTTCTGCATGGGCCATATGGAGGTGTTTCTGTGCCCTCTGTAGGAGGCATACATCCCCATCCATCCATCTCTCCACCCACGTGGAGGAAGCCATGGCAGCTCTTCTGGGGAAAAGGCAGCTGGCCAAGCAGAATCATCCCCTGAGCTACATCCAGCTCCACGACACTAGAGACCATACCAGCCAGAGCTGCTCATGGCTGCATTAGTCTGAGCTCTGAAAATACCATGAAACTTGGCAGAGTCCAGGGACTGGCATTTTACAGAAGAATGTTCGTGTCCTAATACTTGTTTGGGAAAACAAACAAACAAAAAACCCCACAACCTTGCATGTTAACTCCTCTGAATTTCTTTAATTTAACATTTCAGACTGCACAGCTCCTGTGAAAAATTGAGTAAGATGACTGCATTTGGAGGGATTTCCTTCTACAATTATTACTAAGAATGTGTCTACTGCTTTTGGTTAATTGAGCAAAGAATGCCCTTGATAGCCATTTCTTTTCACCATAGTCAAAGGCAAGATAATTAGTTAATTGCCAGAAGGGGTTGTTAAGTGCTGGTAATGAACCACTATTGAGAAAATTACTGCTACAATACCATTAGATACTGCAAGCATTTGTGAAGGGGAGAAATAGTGTTTCTGATATCTCTCTATTTTTTTCCTGCAAAGCAGTTGTAGCACATATTGCTGAACAATGGAGAAGAGAAGAGAAGAGAAAAGAATTACCATTTAGAGCAAAAAAATTATCCCCCTGTTAAGAATTATTCTTCATGTGGCTAGTAATAACAGGAATTTTCAATACAGTATTCCAAATCCATTAATCTTTCATCTTAAAATATTTACTATTTGATCCAGCTGTATATTGAATAACAATACTTTGCTACTATTTACATGATGAAGTAGAGTGTGATATATTTTTATGTCATTAAAGAATTTAAAAGAAAACTCTCATTCTAGTCCACTCTTGATTTTGTAAATAGATTTGGATCAGACCTAAAGGATGGATGGTTCCATCACAAAGATTATCACAGTCCTCACTAATGACTACTCGTGGTGGTCAGATTTAGCAATACCCCTAGAGTGTATCTCAAAAATAGCAATGGTTAGTTTATGCTTATATCAAGTATATGCAGGTCAAAAGAGATTTTAGAAGGCTAAATTATAGTGTAATTGCAACAAAAATTGGAATTAAGCATTCAACCAATTTTTCAATAATTTTTAAAATTCTTGATAACACACTAAAAACACATTCCTTTTTAGTCTGAATAAAAATGTCCCTGTGTACTATATTTCGGATGTTCATACAGAATCCTGTAATAAAGATTTTCAATCTACTAAACCAAATTATACATAAGAACTGTCTGTGCAGAGTAAGCCCAGTGCAACATACATCATATAAATGAAAAATTATTTCTTGGGTGTACTATGAGTTCACAAAATCACAGAACAGCAAAATTACAGGATGTCTCAAGCAGGTCCACCTAGGACTAATTGCCCAAGACCATGTTCAGATGATTTTTGAATGTCTCCAAGATTGGTGTCTTCACTTCTCTGAGCAGCTTCTGACGGTTCTTGGTGGTTTTTGAGGTTCAGATAGACTCTCCTATGTTTCACTTTCTGTCCATTGCCCCTGATCCTGCCAATAGACACCACTGAAAAAAGTCTGTCTCCTGTTCTTTACACCATCCTTATAGGCATTTATGTACATTGATCCTCCTGTACCTTCTCTTCTCCAGGCTGGAAAGTACCACCTCCCTCAGCCTCTCTCCACAGGAGAGGGTGCTCCAGTCCCTTAGTCATTTTTGTGGCCTTTTGTTGGACTCTCTCCAGCATGACCATCTTTCTCTTTACTGGAAAACCCAACAATGGACACAATAATCCAGAGCAGTCTCACCCGTGCTGAGTAGAGAGACAGGAGCACCTCACTCGACCTGCTGGCAACACGCCTCCTAATTCAACCCAGAACAATATTTGCCTTCTCTGCCATAAGGGCAAATTGCTGGCTCGTGTTCCACGTGGTGTCCATCAAGATCACAAGGTCCTTTTCTGCAAAGCTATTTTTCAATTACATATCCCAAGCATAAGCACGTATGAAAGTTGTTAAAAGGCAGTCACATTTACACTGTATCTGGGAACAAAAAATAGAAACCAGCAACATGTATGGCAGCCTCCACCTCTTCTGAGAGAATCTGTCTGTATAGAATAATCCACGGATGACTCTCCTTGTCTGAGTAAGCCTTTGAGTTGAGTTTTGCCTGCTATACATATACCAGCAGAGTCATCTACTACCTATCCATGTCTGTTGTGTAAAGGGTTATAATTTTCTTTTACAAGAAAAGTCCCTACTCTAGCAAAAGCATAAGAGTTGAAAAAACTGCACCACCTCATCAGAAGAAAGATTAGTAGAAAACTCAGTGAAATAGTACCATTAATTTTGAAGTTTCTAGAAAGCTGCAGCAATATAAATGAGTTTCTACAAATCAGTATATACGGCCAAGAATAGTAGCTATTTCATCCTATTTACCTCTTTATCACAAATAAGTTTGTCAGAGCACGATGCTAACAACATCGTGGGTTTGATCCTCACATGGACCATTCACTTAAGAGTTGGACTCAATGATCCTTCCAACCCAGAATATTGTGTGATTCTGTGAAATTACTATTTACTAGTTATAGATTGCTATCTATCTAGTTATATTAGATTTTTTTATAGATTACATTTTTAGCTAAAAATCTAGGAATATTTCAAGTAGATTTCACTTGTATAATTACTGTCTAACTGTAATTTATTGATGAATATTCTCTCAGGATTAGAACTTAATACAGAAATTCTCAAAAAGAAAGCATTTTAGTAACAGAAAAAAAAGGGATACTTTTGGATAATATTATTTATCATTCTTATTTTCTTTGATGAACAATTCTGAAGTAGATTTGAGCAAAGAAGTGCAGAGTTAAAGTCAACTCTCATGTTACAGCAGTATATAAGAGAAGGTACAAAAAGAAAGGTACCATATTTTATACAGGTAACATTATTAGTTTACTACATGCCTTAAAGGACATGTAGTCCTTCCTTAAAGGAAGGACATACTGGGAAGCAGAAATTTATGCACAGAAACTCAGAAACTAAACTGACTATAACCAGATCTCCCATTTGTGATCTATTTCAGGCTACTTAGACAACACCTACTTAAAGTGTCTAAGATCAAACACCTTATTTCCAAGCACTCCATAAAGTATGGAGGAGATTCAGAACAGCTAAGCAGAGATCTTGGACTGGCAGTGAGTACTTCCCTATAACTCTGTACAAGAAATTTACTGTATATCTGTACAAGAAAAATAATTGTTTCACATGATTAGCCCAGATTAGTTCCAAGCCAGCAAGGAACATAAGCAAGTACTGAAATCATATTGACTCAAAACACATGCTTTCCTCAGGTCAAAGCCTTTGGAAATAGCTATCCTTCACCAACAGAAGATTAGCTCCCTACCTCTCCTATATAATTTTGCAATGGAATTTAGATAGCACTTTAGCTCTCTAAATTTAGTCCGACACTTTAGTTTTCCAAATCCAGCTGTGAGACCCTCAGGAAGCCCTGCTTAGCTGCTCCTTAACCTGAAAGGCACAAATTACCTCACCACCAAAATACTCCACCAATGAGTTCTTCTAGGTTCCCAGATTTCTGGATGCCAATATCTTGTACATATCCTGAAATTCCAAGCAGCTGCAAATGTGAGCAGGACAGATTCTGAAATTAGGTATTCTTCTGCTTGGCTTGTCTGTTGGGACTAATGTCATAGACAGCCTTATATGCCAACAATTAACACAGATTTCAGATGTCCTATGGCCAGAGGAAGGGATATCAGGTTATTTCTGAATAATTCACTTCTATTTCTCTTTTTACAGATATGGGAGATCTGCTTTCAAATTCCTCTTCCAAGTCAGACACACAAGGTAAGTGAGGACCGGAATCTTTTCACAGGGATGCAGTATAAAACAGAAACATTTTTTCTGCCTATTTTCTCTAAAGGCCATTAGAAACTAGGATTAATAATCTACATCCAAATTCCTCAACACTACAGAAAGTAATTTCCTTCTGACTTCCTTAACAATGTTGCTGCTCAGCAGCCTTTTCTTTTTCTTCATTGGACTGCCTAATCTCAGTTTTATTTTGCTGTTTCACGGTAATAACTGAATTCCTTCAAGAGTTAGGAGTTTGTTCCTCTTCAATTTGAATTCAATGCCAAATTCTTGCTGCTTTGAATGATACAGAGTCAGATGTAGTTCAGGACAGACAGAATCTGAGAAGGTGCAGAACCATTTTCAAGCCCATAGCCTCAGCTATAAGCTCCTTCAGACAAGTATTGTCTTTCATTTCCTTTCAACATCCCACGCACACCTGCAGCATTTAAAAATTACAGTTGCAAGAGGATGGAGAAAACTGTCAGAGGATGAAAGGAGCTTATTATGAGTGACCATAAATAGTGAATTAAAAAAATATATTCTTCTGGGTTTAAATGTCATACAGAAAATGGATTTAGCCTGAAAAAATCAGCTGTTGTCAGGATTTTCTGGACAACTGGCATTTAGTTAAAGTGGAGTCCACTATATAACCTCTGCAAAAATATCAAATCAAGGATTAGCCTTATCTGAGATTTAACTTGCTAGTGATCTGAAAAGGTTACTCCACAGAACAATTTTTGGCTCAATAGATATTGGGCTGAAAATAGAAAAGGAAAAAATTAAAACCACTTTCTTAACTTTAGAGGTGTTAGGAAATCTGCATATTTTCTATTTTTAAACAAATTTCAGGAAAAATATGCACATTTTATTTCCATAGCTGCAAGGATAAACCCTCAATCAAGAAAAATAATCATTCCTGCTGCAGATTTCCAAGTCATACACTGAAAGTGAGTGAACATGAAATGGAGCATGAACAACTGAAAGTCAGCTAAGACATTTGAATAACATTAGCCCATAAGAGGAAATGCTGAATGTATTTTCAAGTGTAATTATTGCAAGCCTAAATTTTAATTCTCTTGCTGCAGAATTTAACAGGGTTTTTTTCATCTAGGGTTTGACATATTATTTTATTTTTTATTTCATCCTGAAGAAAACAAAATTATTTGTTTTATTATTCATTATTTTATTATTTATGATCTGCTTATTTTGTTATTTTATTATTTATTATTATCTCTCCCATACTGTGTCATGGGAGAGATTTGAAACTCCAGATTTTTCGGTAATATAGCTGACTTTAGTGCCATGCCATAACTGAGTTAATCAAGCTGGTTTACAGTCGGACCTATTAGCCTGGATGCAGAACCGAAGTACCATAGCTGTACTGTTTTCAAATGTTATTTGATAGCTCTGTGATAGCTATAGCTTTGCACTGGCCTGAAGAACCATATCAGCAAGCCTGGAGCTCGCTTAGAGACCTTCAGCCTGAAAACACATTTTATTCTGTTTTGCCCTAGTCAGAACACAATAGGTTTTGTGAGCATGAGGGAGTTAATTTTGCAAAGGTCTTTAATTTTCTTGGAGAAATTATGGTTAAAGAAGAATCTGTAACATATATTGTTATCACTAGCTAAATTGATGCTTTTATTTTCTGTATTCTCCTTACATAATTTGAAAAACACACTGCAAGCTCTTTGCTTACAACATAAACTGATCTGCTGAACAGGATCATTTTAAACAGAAGGTGATTTTATTTGAATTGGAAAAAAAATAATGTTCACAGAAATACTACACTGTGAGTTATGAACGGCTTTGCTCTTTCATCCAGGGTTCATTCCTGTTCTAGTTCAGTTTAATCATAGAATCTTGTAGGCTGGAAAAGACCTTTAAGATCACCAACTCCAATTGTAAATGTAACCTAAGTTGTTATATGCTAACAGTCCCTTCTTATATAGGAACCATACCATAGACATCTTGCATTGCATGCCTAAAATGGGCCCAGAAGGTGCACGGGTGCCTTTTACTGGCAAATCACTTCCTTTACTGCTGGAACCTGACAGAAATACACATGTATGTTGCTATAGGTTTATAATAAATGCTTATGAAATTCAAATGGATAAGATAATAGTATAAGCAGTGATGCTCTGTTAAAAACCCTGAAGGCGAGAAAATGATTTTTCTAGGGAATTTGCTATTCCTTATTCCAAAACCATATTAGGCTTGTGGAGGGTGTCCTACACATTATTCTTTATTTTATGTTGAGGAGAGAAAACTCTTCCAGTGAGTGATTTCCATTATACTGGTAAAACTTCAGTGTCATGAGCTGGCAATAATTCTGATGTCTGAGTTATGAACACGTACTATGGAGTATGGCATTTGAATAAGTTAATTTTTTGCTATAAATATCACCATTGTACATAGCTGGTGAAACTTGGAGAAAACGAAAAAGCAATTGAAAAAAAGGCAGAAAAATATTCCAGAAATGCAATTGGTTTGTCCAGCTTATATTACCTAAAGATTAAGTAGGTTTGAGGTTCCTTAGCATTAAGTGGCTATTATTCAGTACTTCCGCAGTGTCAAGTTTGACATCTAGTATTCTATGACAATGCAGAACAAGAAATGTAAGCTGAGTGCTGCTGGAAATGAGAAAAAACTCAGCTTTTAACCCTGGGGTATTATATAAGAACTGCATCACTCTGCCTGTCCAAGTTCTGCTGGCATCAGCCAAAATGCTGCAGCAGGAGTCATCCACCACCTTGACATCCCTCGTGAATCCATAGCTAACAGCAACCACCTCCAGAGTAAAGCAGGCCCACTCTGCAAAAAAGAAAGAATCAAAGAAGCTAAGAGTGGAAGTAGGGCAAATGCACTGGATAGCTCATATTTAACAAACTGGATGTAGTGACTTTTTTCTTGAAATTTAACTGGTCTTAGAGACAGCACTTCTAAATTTTTCTCGTATTTTGACCTTCCTAAAAATGTCAGTAACATTTGCAGATGACATTTTATTAACAATATTATTAGCCTAGATTGTTCTCATTAGAATAATTGCATATGGTAAGTATGGAGAAGTCTAGCTTTGTATTTTCTAGTGCTTATTATAGAATCATAGAATAGTTTGACTGGGAAGGGACCTTTTAAAGGTCATCTAGTCTAACCTCCCTGCTGTGGGCAGGAACACCTTTCACTAGACCAGGTTGCTCAGAGCTCCATCCAACCTGGCCTTAAACATTTTCAGGGATGATGCACCCACAACTTCTCTGGGCAATCTGTTTCTCTGTTTGACCACTCTCACTGTAAAAAGCTTCTTCTTTATATCTAATCTAAACCTCCCCTTCTTCAGTTTAGAGCCAGTACCCCTTGTCCTATCACCAAATGCCCTTGTAAAAAGTCCCTCTCCAGCTCTCTTGTAGGCCCTTTTGGGTACTGGAAAGCTTTAATAAGCTCTCCCCAGAGCCTTCTCTTCTTCAGGCTGAACAATCCCAATTCTCTCTCTTTCCTCATAGGAGAAGTGCTCCATCCCTGTAATCATCTTTGTGACCCTCCCATGAACTTCCTCTAGCAGGTTCATGTCCTTATGTTGGGATCCCCAGACCTGGATGCAGTACTCCAGGTGGGGTCTCAGCAGAGCAGAGCAGAGGGGCAGAATCCTCTCCCTTGACCTGCTGGCCACGCTGCTTTGGATGCAGTCCAGGACACAATTGGCTTTCTGGGCTACAAGGTCAGATTGCCAGCTCATGTCCAGCCTCTCATCCACCAGCACCTCCAAGTCCTTCTTGGCGGGGCTGCTCTTGATCTGTTCATCCCCCAGCCTGTATTGATACCAGAGCTTTGCCCAACACAGGTGCAGCACCCCTCACTTGGTCTTGTTGAACCTCATGAAATTCCCATGCACTCATTTCTCCAGCTTTTCCAGGTCCCTCTGGGTGGCATCACATCCTTCAGGTGTGTCAACCACACCACTCAGCTTTGCAGGTGCACCTGTAAACTTGCTGAAGGTGCACTCCATCCCATTGACTGTGTCATTAATGAAGACATTAAATAGGACTGGTCCCAGAAGAGATTCCTAAGGGCATCACTTCTCACTGATGTCCATAGGGACTCTTAGCCATTGACCACTACACTCTGGATGCAACTGCCCAAGCAATTCCTCACCCACTAAACCGTCCATCTGTCAAAACCTTTTCTCTCCAATTTAGACAGAAGGATATTGTGGGGTACCACATCGAAGGCCTTACGGAAGTTCAGATAGATGACCTCCATAGCCCTTCGTTTGTCCACTGATGGAGTCACTTTATCATAGAAGGCCACTTGGTAGATCAGGTAGGACTTGCCCCCTGGTGAAGCCATGCTGGCTATCTTGAATCACATTTCTGTTCTCCATGTGCCTTAGCAGAGCTTCTAGAAGTATCTGTTCCATGACCACCTCAGGCACAGAGGACTAACAGGTTGATAGTTCCCAGACTCATAGCTCCTTTCTACCTTTTCTAAAGATGGGTACGATGTTTCCCTTTTTCCAGTCATGTGGGGCTTCACTTGACTGCCATGACTTTTCAAGTATCATGGAGAGTGGCTTGGCAACCATATAAGCCAGTTCCCTCAGGACTCTTGGATGCATCTCATTAGGTGCTGAAGACTTAAGTATATCCCTGTTCCTCAGGTGGTCACAAACCTGATCATCTCTTACAGTGGAAGGGAACTTGCTCCCACAGTCTCTGTCTTGCAGTCCATCCACTTGACTACATAGGTCTTCTCTATGTTTAATACAGCTGTTAGAGTCTATAGAAATATTAATATTATTTGCTGTTAATGTGTCACTATATTTTTAATAAAGCATCTGTGTGAGTACATGAGTATGAGAAATTATCAGAGCAATAATTTGTCCATTTTGTCCAACGTTCCATTGTCTGGAATTTTTATTATTTAGGTTTTTTTCTGTCCTGCATTTCTCAACTTAAAAGAAGTAAAATAAGTGGGCATGCAAAAATGCAAAGACTTCCATTCTACTGTGAATAAAAGAACATGTTTGAATCTTGGAACAAATACAGTACTGAGAGAAGTGTATTTACATATTAAAGCAAGGGGTTATTAAAATTGTATGGAGAAAGACAGGAAGACCATTTTTTTAAATTGTGTTCTAACATATAGGAAAATGGGTAACAATGAAACAGAAAAAAATGTCATGATGAAAAGAAAATATCTTTGATGTTAAAAGAAAAACAACAAGCTGTTTTATTTGATTATGATAAAGAACTCACAAGGTTTGTTTACAGATCTGAGAAGAAAAAACTTGAGCTAGTGCTGATCAGTACTTTAATGCTAATATATTGTATTAATGTTAAAAACATACTGACTAAGATAAGATAGATAATATCTTGTGGGTATAATTATACCGCTGAATTTAATTATTTTTTTTAATCTAAGATTTACAAGTTCTACTGAAGAAATGGCTCTCCAGAGCCACCAACTATGGCTGAAAAACATGTTTCAGGCTTGCTGTTTGCAATATATAATTTAAGCAAGTCAGTAGAAGATGTTCAACCAGAAATCCAGGAGTACCAAGTTCTTTCATTGTTCAAACAGAAATTATGAAACTACAAATCCAAAACTAGGCTTAATCATGTACAGCATTCAAATGTCATGAGACCAAAAGGTGTCATGACCAAAAGTCATCCATCTCCACAACTACTACAACTCAGGTAAGAAGAAAGAAGTATTTTCAGACTGAGATGGAAATTAAGTTATTAGATTGAGGGGAATGTGTTATACTAAAAGCTTGAGTCACATATGACAATACAGGCTCTTATTTGTTGTAGCACAGTTCTGCCAAAGAGCTGTACTGATCATTGATTTTTGATGTTTCAATTAGAATAAATATTCCAATTATATTGGGATGTGTGTAATTTATGCTGTTCCAAACTCCCTCCTTGGCCTCTGATTCCTAAAATGTATCAACCTACCCCGTAATGATTTTTTTCAAGGAGAAAGACACAGATTGAACCATTGCCCAAACAAAAGGTGAAATAGTGAATCTCTTCTAATCTTTCCAGTGTTGTTCCTGAGGAACCGCAATATAAAATTTACCACAAACTAGGAGTCTGCCAAGGAAACTTCTGTGATAATCCAAATTTTTACATGAAATAAAGGCAGCCCAGGGGATATAGCATCAATTTTATTTAAATATTTGAGAGTGATTAATACACAGAAAGGTAGTTTATTAATGCTTTACCCATTTGTAAATTAAACAAAGGTTCATTAGCTCACATGAGACAGTTAGGTTTTATTTTTAGCTACAGTAGGGCTGGTGCAATCCCTCTTCTTTTAGCATTTTCATTTTGCATTGCCTTCAGTCCTGACATGAAAGTTAACATTAATCTGCCAACTCATTCTGATTGGATTGCTTTGGAAGTCACTCCAAAGTCACAATGGCTAAATGGGATGAAGCTGTAAGACAGAAATGCATTGCAGTTAATACCTCTGCAGTACTGAAGCTAAGCCAGGGCCAGCCCTAATTCCTGAAAGAAAACAAATCCACAATAATCCATCCCTTAATTCTGAACAGAGTGGCATAATGCCAAAAAATATAAATCATGTATTCCTTACTAAAACACTGCATCTTATTCCACCACGATTTCTCTTGGCCTTTTATTCATGCAGTTTGAGGTCAGCGAGCAGCATACATGTGAAGGTGTTATCCGTCCTGACACTTACAGCATTCCAGTGTTCTCCTGAAACAAGAGGACTTGGGTAGAGAATGGTTGCTGAAACAAATATTTTCTGTTTTTGCTGCAACAATTAGAAGGCAAAAATTAGGATAACTCATAATTCTCTCCCTCAGAATTCCTCTGAGAATATTTTCAGTCATTTAATCCATCTAATGTCCAGCTGGCTAAAACTGCAACTGATATTCATTTTGCATGGTCTAGGTCAGATTTTGGTTCTGCTAAATGCAAGGATGATCCCATTCATATATAATTAGTCACAGTTTGGAGATTTTGATTAGAACCAGCCTGATTTTAGCCCAAACCTAGACTGTGTTACTCAGAACTTATCCTCCCTAAAGTGCTTTTGTGATGATAACTTAGTGTGACAAAAAGAACCAGTTTAGACATTTCTATCCTCATCCAATAATGTGTCCTCATGTAGAAATAAGCCTTAAAAAATATCTTAAAAACAGGAAATGTCCCACAGAAACAGGTAATCACATCAGGATGAGTTAGGTGGCTAGAAAGTATTTTTAGATGTTAGGACTAATTTAGAACCCCTTAGGATGCCTTTGTGATAGTCTTTTTGTAACGTAAGCCTCGTAAGTTATTAAAATATATTTTTTCAACCTTATGTTAAATCAAATTATGAAAAGAATCTTGTTCATTACCTGCCCAGTGCTGAAAAACAAGTATAAAGTTATGGAATGCCTCACTTGTTTTAGGGTGGCAGGCCTTGCTATGAATGAAAACCTTGTAACTACTCTAAGGCCTTGAAGTTATACATCTCCTCAAAGAGTCATGTATTTCAAGAAATTCACTTTAAGGTTCTCAATAGAGTATTGGGGAAAAAAATGTGTTTTCAAGCATTATATATACATATATATAACAAAAATATATTTCCATGTTATTCTTTATGAATCCATATTGAATCCCTTTCTCTGACACTTAGTCAACATTGTATTATTTCTGCTGTCTTTGGTAAGATTGCCGTATTTTCATCTTTTCAGGAAAAAAATATCTGTGTCGCTTACAGAACTTACTTTATATATGAAGAGTACTTAACTGAAAACATTTCAGAAGGCGGCAAAATATCTCCTTACTCCCACTCTCGGGCATGACTTCCAAAGAGGATGCAGAAGGCTGAATAGACAAAGCTGAGCTTTCCACTCTGTGAGAGACTGAAATGGTTAATGGCTTAAACATTGTTAAGATCACCCAAAGACTTCTGTCCACTGTAGCAAACTGTGCAAAGAAGCAACTTCTAACCGAAGCCCGCTCCTCCCCAAATATGCCTACTAATTTGGACTGTGAAGAGGAGCTTGAGATCAGATAAAGGTGGTACTATTGTCCAATTATTCCAGGAGAAGAATGTATCCACAAATGTGAGAGACTGGAATGCTGATGGCTCAAACAATCAAGGTGCAAGCTGATGATGTGCCAAGTAACCACCCAGATGCTGAAGGCGGGCACGCCTGACACTTGGAGCTACAAGCTAGGTGCCCTCACCACCCTGGGCTTCCCCCAACAGATCCAGACTTCAACAAAACTGGGACCCTCACCGCCAAGATCATAAGAAGAGGATCAGTGGGATGCTGTCCAAATCCACAGAGTGGTGATACTTGTCTACTTTGTCTGTCTGTCACTCTTTCTCCACTCATTCCCCCTTTTCCTATTTCTCACTATCTCTTTTTACCTCACATTTACTGTTAAATAAAAATCTGTACTATTGGCTTCAGCATATGGTCTCATTCACACCTTAATTTGGGCAGAGGTATCTCTCTAATAATTTTAATAGCTGGATCAGTACATGGCTGAATGACTGAAGAGTGGTGCAAAACAGTAAGTAGCCATGAGCCAGTCCCTTATAACTTGGCAGATATGCCTTCAATGCTACGTGATGAAATGGCCAAAACTGATGAGAAAAGAAATACAATTTCATGTACCACCTGACATTTGAAACCACTGCGATCAACCCATCTGTACCATGCTGATGCAGCTGTTTGCTTCTGTTCAGATGGCTATAACTGCAGCTGTGTGATAGGTACTCATCTATACATGTATGTAAGATAATACTTATGCCTATTGTTACCATCTACTTTTAAAGGTTGAAAACCCTACTTACCTCCAGAAAATGCTGCAAACAATTGACTCACAAGTGAACTATAAATAATGTTTACAGCACAGAGCTCATGCAACATACTGCTTTAGCATTACTGAATATTCAGAACCTGGTGCCTCTGGTAGCTATATACGTCATGTTCATGACAGGTTTAGGCTTCAGTAGCCCAGAGCCTAAGATTCGGTGTGTGTTTTGGAGCTAGAGTATTTGTAGGTTAGTGAATACCAGCCACAGGGCCAGGTACAATGTGGAAACTTGAAAATACAAAGTGTCTGTACTGACTTTCTGAATATTACTACAAAAAAATATAAAATATAAATGCTGAGAGGAGATGAGGGAAATGAGTGACAAACGTTGGCAAATGTAAAGCAATTTAGGCAGCTAGAGGCCCAACCTCCATCATGTGCAAGACTTCTGCTGTAGGCAGATTTTTGAAGGAAAGACTGCAGGCATAGAAAGTGGAATGAAACTGGGTTTAGCAAGGATAGAATTTAGAAGATAAAGCTGATAAAAAGTTCATCAGCATCGAAGGAAATGTGGTAGAAGATGGGAGCAGCTCTGGAAGAGCAGCTGTATGTTTTCAACCATGCTAATTTGTCTCCCTTGCAGTTGGTGAACCAGTTGTTGGGCGGCTTCCTTGTACCCTTCCCTGCATGATCAGAGTGCTCGACTTGGTGATGGCTCTCTGAGAGAAGGATCTTCCACGTATTTTCAGCCAGAATGATGCAGTAAGTCTCCAGCATCACCATCACAGCAGTACAGCATTGCAGTCAGTTTCTTACTTGGCAGGAACAGAATAAGAAGAAAATTAAATACATGGGTTAAGAAAGGGTTCCAGCTACCTTAGCCTGGTGTACAAGGGGTCAGCTCAGTTTCTGTGTTCAATGCTCCATTATCCCGCATTCCAAGAAGGTTTATTGTCTTGGAGGCAGGAGGACATGAGGTCATGGAGGTGAGAATCTAGTAGTGATATGGCCATCTCTTTACTATGCAGCATCTTGCATAGTGTATTCCACTAGAACCTAGGGTGCTGTGGTACATACACATCTGGGTTGCCTCTACATGAAGTTCACTCACATCTAGTAGTTCAAGATCTGTGTGATGAGAATGTGGTTACTTTTACAGATGTTGAAAAATAGTCTCTGCATTTGGCAGACCAAAGCAGACTGCTCTCACCTGTCCTGGAGTCTGTGCACCTGCAACGTGAATTAGACTAAGTTAGTGCAAAGATCTGTGCACATCAAAGAGCTGACTGTGATGCTAAAATTTCAATACATAAATCAAGCTACAGATTAGACATTTGGGATTTAAGTATTTGTTCTGAGGGATTAAGCAAACAAAAGAAATAATCTGCTTCTGATTATTCATTTTTTTATAATATTTGCCTAGGCAAAGCTATCTTGAAGATCGCACAAACATTGCTGTCAAAACCCAACTTTATAGTAAATTTACATCTTATGTGATAAATTATGTATTTGATTTATGGGAATGAATAATTGCTTATAGACACACCATAATATTCAGTTACAATTGGTAAAAAAAAAATCACCTATTGTAGACCATAGCAAATTTTTAAAATGCTTTTACTTTCTTGTAGAAAGTGCTGCAAAAATTCTTCCACGGGTACTTGTGGGAAAATGCAGAAGTTGATTAAACAGAAGTGCCATGAAATGCATAAAAGGCTGAATTGCATTATTTTGATCTAAATCCCGAACAACTGTAAGTGCATTCTTTTGCAGACCTTGAAAATCAAGGTCTGTATTCTAGACTCTTTTCCAGCTTTGTAGTAAGGATAGGAAGTTTGAATGAAGACAGAGATCGGACTTGAACCTTTGCCCTCTGTCTTACCACGTCCTACTCATTATTCTGTTTCAATCTGCTGTTAAAGGATTCCCCCATCAGCTTTCAAGTATCTAAGTATTACACATAAAACTGTGTACATTCAAATAAAATTAATCTCCAATGTGCCACTTTATTTTTAGTGTACCAGTTGCTAGCAGAGAAAAATGCTGTTTGAGCTATTCTTAAAGTCAGTGGAAAGCATCAAATATTCTCCCCTGAGATTTGTCAGTTGTGGGGTTAACATTTGCAGCAGAAGATTTAAAATCTCTGCTGATTTTGTCTGGCAAAGAATTGCAACAGAGAAATACTGTAGATTGTTCATGTTCTTTTGGCTTTTCTAGGACATGGTTGAGGACGCCTAAACCTGTTGTTTCTTACAGGATATTGAATTTTGTTAAATTATGGCTTCACCCAGGGCTTTTTAGGTATTTTTAGCAGAAGTGAAAAAAAGAGGTTATTAAAAGGGCAACTAGCAGATGATTTGGCAGCATTACACGTAAAGCATAAACACTGTCTCCTTCCACTGTTTATTCTTGCTGTTCTTGTTCCTCTAACTGAAATATGTCTGATATTTACTCTGATCCATTTAAGGCCGTAGAAAGGAAAGGGGAAAGAAGACCTTTTTTTTTTTAAACCATCACATTTCCTTACATAAGCACTTATTAAAAAATTGATGGCAAAGAACATGTATAATATCTTGAGCAGATATTATGGCAATGATATTTTTAAACAGCTGGGATTTTAATTACAAAAACAAAGGTATTTTATTTGTTGTGTTTATTCATCACTTTTTTTCTGCATATATCTGAAATAATCTTTAACCTGACCCCACATTCATATGGTTTATCTAATATATGCTTATATTGCAATTATTGTAAATACATTTCCTCTATTAAATGGAAACGATAGAATAAAGAGACTTCTGTCTAGAACATTGATAGGTGGTGCTAATTACAGGGAAGTTGGAAAAAATGTTGATGTTCACCAAGTGCTATCATATCCTTTGGGGAATAACCTCAAGTAAACCACTTAATTTTCTTTTCATTCTTTTGTGACAAACAAACAGAGGAGAAAAAAACTACAGAGTATATATTGCAAAGTAATTATTTAGAGACCTAGAGTTTTTGAGGTATTCACGTAGACTGTCTGATTTTCATTAAAAAATCTAATTTGTACTGAGATTTTGTTTGCTAAACACCAGGAATATGTTCTACCAGCATCTGAATTACATACAGTAATTCGAATTCTTCCAAGTACTTTGGGTGAAAGAACTGCATCAACCAAACTCTCCATTGTCCTGAGTATTTAGTGATATTATCTGTGATAAGATACCACTAAATTACTACAGAGTCTTCCAGTGGTTTAGAAAACTGTATAAGAACTTGGCAAGAGACAGGATCTCTGATAGTAATCTCCTTAGCATCTCACATGGCCATTGTTCAGGTACAGATAAATGACTGAAGAGCAATCACTGCACAAGCTAGTTCAAAATGGCACAGACCTAGAAAAGGGCTTAAAAAAGCTTGAAACTAACGGGGAAATTAATGAAAAGGATTCCAATAATACCTGGGTTTTTTCCCTTTGGTGAAATTTCAGTCTCTATTATTTAAGAGAATGTAGGATTAGCTATGGTAAAAAATGATATAACCCCTGTCAAAGTTTTAGCTGTCAGTTTAATGATATCAATTAATTTAAATGCTAAAATCTGTAATGGGTGGGGTTTATTTTATCATGTAAACTGCAAAAAATTAAATTAGAAGGTTATTACATAAATCAAAGAGTTGAATTTTGGTACAAAATGGAATTAGATACAAACTACCATAAAATGCATCCAGCTAATTGTTTCCTAGCAAAGATTAATCCGCCTAAATTCCAGATGACCACATTTACAAAGATATTAAGTGGTGTTTTGAGAAAACAAAAATACCATAGTATCATAGAATCATTTAGGTTGAAAAAGAACTTTAAGATCATTGAGTCCAACCATAAACCTGTCACTGCCAAGTTCACCACTAAACCATGTCCCTAAGAGACTCATCTACACGTCTTTTAAATACCTTCATGGATGGTGACGTTACCAGTTTCCTGGACAGCCTGTTCCAATGCTTGATGAAAATTTTTTCATAATATCCCATCTACACCTCCCCTGGCACAACTAGTGACCATTTCCTCTTCCCTTATCTGCTATTATCTTGTAGCAGAGACAGACTCCCACCTTGCCATAACCTCCTTTCAGGGAGTTGTAGAGAGTAACAAGGTCTCCCCGAGACTTCTTTTCTCTGGGTTAAACAGTCCCAGTTCCCTCAGCCACTCCTCACTACTTATCCTGTAGACCCTTCACTAGCTTTGTTGTTCTCCTGAGTTCGTCTGGCTGCACTGAAATTTTATTTCCTATCATTAATTTTCTCTAAGTTTTGTTTTTTTTTTTTTGAGTAATGGCCTAAAGAAAGGTTTTTAATATTAGTAACCATAATGAGAGAAAACTTGCATTTTCATATTTGAAAATAAAGTATACTTTCAGTACTACAGAATTGTATGCTACATTTTCAGGTCCTCACAATCCTAGAAAAATTTAGGGGTGATAGCAGAAGCAGTAACAAAAATAATAAGAAAGAGAAAAAGCTGAGAAAATTCACATTTATAAAGGCTTCTATTCCAAAAGGGCCTATTAAATATTTGTTAATAACTGGTTGCTTCACTTCATGTCCAGAATTTTTTCTGTACAATGTTATAAGAAAGTGGAGTAAAAGACTCCACATTCCTAAAGATTCCAGTGACAAAATCCTTTGGAAAAAAACAAAAAAATAAAACATCCAAGCTTCTCTGTATATCTTTGTATTCGTGCTTAATTAGATGCTGCTATTTTTTTTTGGTCTTTGGTTGACCCAGCCACTTGTGAAAGTTTGTTTTTTTCCTGCCAAGTTATGAGAAAACAAACACTGATAGACTAGAACTTTGTCCTAGAAGGGAGAATCTTGTATAAACTATACTTAATTGGTATCTTACTATTGGCTGATGGCCCTCCAAGGGCATTTGAAGATGAAAGTGAAGAGGAGAGTGATGAGGTACGCCCCAAGACTCATTTAGGAAAGACCCCCTGAGGTATAGCGTGCAAGCGTGGGGAAATTCCAAAGTACCCACGCATGTGCAGAAGGGGCACCACTTACGTAATGGGGGGAGGGACTGAGAGCCTCTATCTGGGCAGTGCTGGCCACACCTGCCCAGGTAGACGTACCAGCAATTTGGATAATAAGCAGATAGCTCATGCTGGGTGAAACACAAGCTTCACATCAAAGGACAACATTGCCTTTGAGGACGCCCGCTATCTTGTGAGCCTGCCGACACTCTGAGAACGCAGCTTCTGCTATGGGTAATTCTAGGCATTCTGGGTCCATAAGATAACTTCATAAGCAACACCTGGGTGACTGGGGGAGTTGTACTGAGGGCTTATTTTTTCTTCTCCTTTCTCTCTCTCAGATTTTTCATTTTGTTGGCCACCTCTTGGTAATAAATATTGTTTGTGTTGAGCTTTCATTGGTGTATGGTTTCAGTTTCAGCATCCTTCCCAGCTACAACCTTAATGATATACAAAAAAAGAACATGCCACAACTCAAGAAAAGGAGTGTAAGGTGCTACATCTGGGTCAGGGCAATCCCAAGGACAAATGCAGGCTGAGCAGAAAATGGATTGAGACTTATTTTGAGTGAAGAGGTTTGAAAATCTGTTTTCTTTCCTTCTGTGTCAATATGATACTGTAGGAAAACACTGGACAGATGAAGTAAATGAATGGATAAAAAAATCAGCTCAGGACTGCTCAGTCATAACTGTATGCCTTATCACCCAAAAAAACCACGAAAAATCAATTATTCTGAATTCTGTGAAAATCTAATTTTTTTCAGGAATACTTTTACATTGTGATGTGCATACCATGCAATATTTGCACAGAGTATTTTGGAAATGGGGCAACTTCAGCACAAACAAACATAGAATCTCTTCTCATTCATTTGTTCCAAGCCAGTCTAATGGACAACACATATTGAAGGATGCTTCTGTGTACTCTGGAAGAAGAAAAAAAGGTCTGTGTAGTCTGTGTAGTCCTAAATATTACAATTCAGATTTTTATTAGGCAGGAAAGTGCTTTCGTAGAAAAAATAAAAACACCACCTAAAGGCCAAATAATTTTGTGTACTCTAATATCAAATTTTTCTGTGAAAATTCAGTATGCCAGATAGGGAAGAAAAACTTACAGGAAAGGAACAAGCTGTTTCATACAGAGCCTTCACTTTCAACTCACAGAGGAAAATTTTATTTTAGAAAAGATGATTTGACATCTTATAGAATTAAGAATGGATTCAAGAATGAGATCATGCTAGAACACTCTCACTTTTCCTACAGAGCTAGACTAGGAAACATGAAAGGTCAAAATAACATGCTAAAATAACACCCAGTTATTCAACAGCTGTGGGAAAAATCTCCATTGCTCCACAGCGTTTAGCCTCTTTGTAAGACCATATGTTTTTAAACAGCACAGACAATCTCAGTTTTTTAAGGCGAAATAAAAATCCAGAATAGCAAGTCGGCAACCCACAAGTGTTTCTGGTCAGTAGGATATTGATGTATTTTCCAAAGTGGACCTAGCAAAGAACTTTCTGATTATTAATAAGCATCGATTCTAGAAGTAAATGCATGAAAATATTGCACAACTAATGATATATCTTCTTAACCAGATTATTCGAAAAAATGAGCACAAGTTCAGTTCTACAAAAACAACTTTGGAAAGCTGAAGAGAATATAAGAAAACTAAATACAGAAAAGCAAGCCACTAGTGTCACTATTTTTAATGCTGGTCTCCTTCTGCAGCATAGAATGATGATGTTCTTTTCCACATGATCAAAAAGCATATGATTACTAATGAGATGGAGATTACGTGCCTTCATTTTTAAATCAAAAGGTGCAATTATGTCCCTGAGGAATGCCACTGGAAAGTGCAAAGTAGAAGATCACCCGTGCACAGGGACTGTTTTACTTTTGCTATTCTTTTGAACATTAGCATTTCTTTATTACTAAGTACACAGTCCAGGTTCTAGGATTGGATTAGTTTAGGACGGGATATAGCTTTATCTCCTCTTTTCACTCCAAAAAGTGTTTGCTTTGCTTCCTTCAGCATAGAGGACTGAAGATATAACCTTGTTCATCAGCTGTGTGGATAGTTACTGGATTTGCTGTCCACTGACTTGACTCAACTGTTCATTTTCTTGCAACAAACACTGTACATCTTCTCACTTGACGAGATTGGGGGAAAGAAACATTGGGAATCTGCTGCTTGAAGTCTCTTGGTGTCAAAGTTCATGAGGAAGATGCTAAAAAATAACAGGTCTTACAGAGAAAAATAGAGCAGGGTCTGTCTCAGAACTGTGGAGGAGGAGTCTGAAACTCATTTTGTTTTTGTGCCACTCCTAATAGCAAATAGCAGCCCCTAATATGCATGGGAGGCCTCAGGAAATCATCACTGGATAATTAACGAATTTACTGACCTTCAGATTGAAGAGAATCCCAAGGAAGGGCAAAATGAAGAAGGTGGGTCAGTAGCATTTAACTCTTTATTAAGATATAACAGCTGTTGCTATCAGAGCAGAAACATTTTTTCTTCCTCTGATTCCCACTCTGAGCCTGAAGATAATCCTATGGTCTGGCCAAGTTAAATAGTGCATGGATCAGGCAGGCTTCTTTTTCACTGTGCTTCGGGTAGAGGGCAGTTAAATGAATTACATTGCTTGAAATGTCCATAAAAATAATTTATCTCTCTTAATTTACTATAATGATCTACTGGTTTGACTAATTATTTTTGTGAGGAAAACCTTCTCTTGCCTTACACCATAAAATCACCATAAAAATGTCCTCAGCTTGAAGCACTACACTGTATATATTGCAAAAATATTCTCCACCAGTATAAAGAAAGGCTTTAAACATGTCACTCCTTATTAATATCACAGCATTAGAAACCAGAGACAAAAGGGAGGAGGACAAAATTGTTGTTGCTTTATTTAGAAACAAAGTACATGAGGAAAAAAATGTCTCACTAGTTACAAGGCACAAGGTGATGTCACATTCCACAAAGATTTTGGTGCAAGGAATATAGCAGTCTGTATCTGTTAATTTTTATAACACTTAACACTAACTGGAGCAGAAGGAAAATACAGTATGTTCCTTTACTGCCATTGTATATAGCTAAATATAGGAATCCTATGGAGCCTGTAGGTAAATTCTTGTTATCTAAGGAATCGTTTATTACTCAGTCAAGTCTGTGCAGAAGGACAAGGCAATCACACACTTTTGAGATGCCTGATAGTGGCCATTTAAAAAAGTCTGACCTGAGCTCATTCTTAAGATAAATTGCTTTCCTCAGTGTCCTCACAGGCAAACCACTGTCTGCAATCCAGCTATATGGCAAATGGCTCTATAACAGAATGATACCTGTATGCCTACCATGCCTCCCACATCCTCCCTTCCTTTAAAAGGAAACTTGAATGGTCAGGGAAGACAAGAGGTGCAGTATAATCCAATGTTTTCCACAGTCCATATGGTTCGCAACAGAAGCAGCAGTAGTAGCCAGTCACCCTGCTATGTAAGTGCAGCCAAAAAATGGTAATGGAATCTCAGTGCACTGAATTATTGTGTACATAATGGTGTGCAATTTTATGTCACGTGAGTAATCAGAGGAAAGGATATCTTATTGATTTGGATCCAAAACACCTTCTGGCAATATCATGATGTTGACAAGATCACAGAATCACAGAATATGCCAAGTTGGAAGGGACCTACAACCATCATTGAGTCCAACTCCTGGCCCTGTACAGGACCATTCCCATGTGCATGAGAGCATCATCCAAACACTATTCTTGAACTCTGCCAGGCTTGGTGCTGTGATCGCTTCCATGGGGAGCCTGTTCCAGTGCCCAACCACCCTCTGAGTGAAGAATCTCTTTCTAATATCCAACCTAAACCTCCCGTGATACAACTTCAGGCCATTTCCTCAGGTCCTGTCACTGGTCATCACAGAGAAGAGATCGCTGCCTGCCCCTCCTCGTCCTCTTGTGAGGAAGTTATAAACCGACTGGTATGAGGTCTCCTCTCAGTCTCCTCCAGGCTGAACAAATCAAGTGCCCTTGGCTGTTCCTCATACCGCTTCCCCTCAAGGCCCTTCACCATCTTCTTTGCCCACCTTTGGACACTCTCCAATAGCTTAATATCTTTCTTATATTGTGGTGCCCAAAACTGTACACATTATTCAAGGTGAGGCCAAACCTTGACAATAGTCACTTCTGTACACAAATTGTATAATACACCCATCATATGCACTTTTTTTAGTCAAAAGACTACTAGTTTTTGTGTAACTTTTTTGCCATATTTGTTTTCACATTGCCAGATTTATACAAGCATTATCTTTAATAGAAATTTTGAAAATTTGAAATAAGTTGACACTCACATATGAAGCAGACATGAGAACAGAATTGACCCCTTCAGACACTGATATCTAAATTACCAGTGCTTTTAAAAAAAAATTGTTATGACATCTCATAAGAGTATGACACCAACTGCTTATACTAGGAAGCACAATGGTATCCAATGTGTGCACATACACAAAATATGCAAGGCAGAAAGTTCTGCCTAGTTGAAATCTATTTCAGCTGTTTTGAAACACAAGTATGAAGTGGTAAATAGACTGTAGAGTATAATCTACTTCACTGTTTGCAGTTCATGGCTGATAAATGCACCTTAATGATCATAAAAGTTGAGGGATGCTTGAAATATAACACACAATTTTCACCGCGTTTTCCCTGATTTGTCAAGATTGTGCAACTAGCCAAGGTTCATTCATACATTTGAAAGCACACAGCATAATTTCTGCCTATGGCATCTTCAAGACTATCAGAACACCATGTGGGTGCAATTATTGACTACTGGACAACATCACTTGTAGGTTATGAAAAATGTTTCATGAAATTTTCTGTTCTTCTGTAGTTTGTAGAAGGGTACCATATCAAGCCTGCTGAACTTCAAGGTTAAGTGCTGTAAAAAGGTGTATAGTACAAACATTTTGGAAAGCAGACATTTCAAAAATTGTATCATCCTGGAAGGGAGGTGTTTCAAGGAGGAAGGATCTCCAGCTTTTGAGGTACATTTCTTATATGGACGCTAATAGTTGTTTAAAGACTGGCATGGTGAGATGGACTGTTTCTGAGTGTAGCTAGACAATGAATCATAGTGGTGCCACAGGGTGCTTAAGACACTATAAACTGAATCACAAAGCAAAATACTGTGGAAAATTGAAGTTCAGTCTGTGGTCAGTGAATCCAAAGGAGGAAGCAATTATTTCTCAGTTGTCATGTTAGTGTGGAGGATTTGGGGCATTGATATATTCAGTAGATACTCAAAAACAAACTGCATCTTACCCTGGGCCTAACTGCATAAACACCTGTACGAAGGTTTGATATTACATGGATGTTATCGACATTTTGAAGATTTTGACAAATACATGTTTTCTTCCCAATTTTATATCAGAAACTGGGAATAAATATTGACTGACAAACTATCTGACAATAATTTATAGACTGCCCATCCAAGGATTTAAACATCCCAAGTAGAAAAGTTTTCCAGCCATCAGAAAAACTGTAAAAGTTAAGAATTTCTCATTCTCTGATGACTCAAAGGACTGAAAGGTCCAGGCTCAGTTTTCTCCACCTGCATACACTCTTGTCTGAGTGATGATGGGCTCAGCCATCCATGCAATGCAGAGGGAGAGAGTGCTCGCATTACTCTGCCACAAATGTGTTGTATCCTCGTGCCTTGTGGAAGGGGAAAATGTGGTAACTGAAGCTCCTCATAGCTAAAAGCTGACTGCTATGCAAACTACTGGTTATGTACTTCAGCTGCTTCAGATGTGCCGAAGTACTAATGGGGATAGTGATTGCTACTAAAGGCATTTTTGAGATGTTTTTGATACTGGGGGAAAAAAGGTGTCCAGCCCTTCCCAACATTTGAAGTGCTGTGTTGGTTCAATCTTTCTTCTTGACTGGGGAGGCCCAAATGCACTTTTAGTGAGTGTTACACATGGAGTAGAGGTATTACTGCTTTGGGAATTATTAATGTCTGTTAATTTACTAATCTGGTGATAGACAAGAATGATAATATGGTAAAATCCCAGCTATGAAGCTGAGAAGAATTTATTCTATTTTTATCTCTTCATGTTGGTTTCAATTTATCTCTTCCATTTGTACAAAGAAAGCGATATTTTTAGTTTAGATACGCCCAAAGACTTAGAGCACTGAATTTTTAAAAAGAGGGTATTTGATATTTGTATAAACAGTGCTTGAAAATATTTTAATATGTTATTTTCATTTTTAATTAATATTATTTAGCCAATCCCCATTTACTCACAGATTTTGCAAACATTTTTTCTCTATTTTTAAGGGAATCATGAAAAAAACAACTTAAAATTGATCTCCACCTTAACCTCTCCTGGTAGAGAAAAGTCATGCAAAAAACATGACACATGGGATAGCTATAAGGTGGGGTTCATAACAGTACACTGCTCTGTGTTTTTTGCATATAAAACTTACACAAAGGCTGAGAACACTGGGTTAAATAAAAACATTGGGACATATAAACATCATATGTCTAGGCTAAAGTAGTTGTCTGCAGTTGATGGAGAGACAAAGGAGCCTTTGGTAAGCCATTCATTCCACTTCAAAAAGCTGGTTGCTTGAGACTTGCAGAATTAACTGTCCATCCATTTCTCTTCATCAGAGATGAACAACTAGTTTAGAAATTACACTTAATTTTCAGTGGATAAAATTTGCTACTATAGAAAAAATTCGGAATTAGTGTTCAGTTTTTCTGCAATCTTATAAAAACTTTCAAGATCAAAGTGATCAGTTTGAGAGGTTTCTATTCTCTTTGGTGTAAGTCTTTCATTATTTTTCTGCTTGTCATACTATTTTTCTCAGCTTGTTCTAGGTTTTTTCAGATTGGCTGTGAGTTCTTGGCTGCATGCTAATACAGATAAAAATTAGGTCCCATATGGTTCTGTACACCGCCCAATACTAAAATCAGAAGGGTTACTTCTAACATAAGAATTCAAATCTACCCTATACTCAGAAATCTGAAAGCGCTCAGATTCCACTCAGGTTCAAAGTTCTTTTTTGTCTAAATGTAACATATGTGACAAGAGGAAGACAACGCAGAGAGAGGAAAGAGTGAGTAGGCAGAATTCCACTCTCTAAGGCCAGGAATAGATTTGCTGTTGTCAGCAGATCTGCCACTAAACACAGTGCAGAATGCCGTAAATATCACAGCATGGTACTATCTACATCTTACAAAAGATCACACCAGGGCATTACTGATGTGGTCTCCTGTACAGCTCCAGTGATCAAAGGTGGGAGACCTGCCATCATGCCTGTACATTTTATGCTGTGAAAATAATGCAAGATATTTTTATAACTGTCTGGTTTCCCTCTTTTCCTTCAGGCATCTTTCCTCAGGCAGCCTTCCAAATGCAAGGCCATCATACAAGAAAAATAAGCAAATAAAATAACTGGATTAGCACTGCACAAACAAAACCTAGGAATTTTAAACGAACAGGTTAGAAATATTGGGTTTGCATGTCTTGCAGTTTGAAGGGTCAGAGAGCAGCTAAAACCTGACAGGTAATTTTCAGTGCTCACTGACAATGTTCTAAACTTGCCTTTTTATGCTTTACTTTTGAAAGGCATATAAAATAGTCAGTAATTAGTAAAAGTTTGAGAAACTTAAAATTCTTTGCTTATTTTCTGTTTTTTCTTTGGTGATCAAGCTATTCTAATCCTTATGTTTTGCAGACATATGGAGGGGAAAAGATTTACAAAGCTCTTCAAAACAAAATAGATATGACTGAAATGATAGACATCATTGACCATGGTGGAAGCACATTGTCATTGGCCAGATTATCCAAGTAAGAATATTAGAGGCCGAAACCAGCATGTCTTCAAGATTTACTGTGTAATATGCATTGCTGTTCCTGTCCTCTCTTCACTTCTACCAATGACTCTTCTAGAGCACTGCAACTGCTGGAACTGCAGAGAAAAATGTTTCCAACCCATGTCATGCACGAGCAAGAGGACTGAGAGGCATCATAATGCTGCACTGTTCTGGGAACACAAGTATTGCCAGCACTAGGATTACGATAGATGGGAATTATGAAGACCAGCTGATTCAATGTAGGATTTTCACTCTCATCACATCTCTGAACATGCTCTTTTTGCATGGCTCACAAGGTTCATGTGAGGGACAGTACTGCAGTCCCATTTGTCACTGTACTGTACTGCTGTGACTAAAGATAGGATTTTCACTAATATAAGATTATTTTTTTCCCTGTAGCAACAGAAGACATTGTAAAGAAAATGGGAATAAAGAAGGAACCTCCAACGTGAAAAGAGGTGAGAAGTGGACAGAAATAAGTGAGTGGAATAAGTTAGAATGGGAAGTGGAATGGTAATAGTATTAGAAAAGAGGATGATTTGGGTATACATGACTAGAAATGGAGATAATTATACATGTCTTAGAAAGGCCAGAGTAAGGGGGATACCAGCATTTAGACTCCATCACAAAAGGTAAAGAGAAATCTGGAAACTCTTTTTGACCAGTATGCAGATAAATCACAGAAAAAGAATGAGAAGTGTAATTGGGAAGGAAAATTCAGAAAAGCTAAATAAGTCTAGAAAGCCTTTACTATTGGTTTCTGAGTTGTAGATGCTAATGCTATAGTGTGGATCCTACTTTGGTCTTACTTTGATTTTCATTATGTAGTATCTTTCTGGCATTCATTACTTCATTCTGGCACTGGAAAACAAAGAACACACACTTTGCTGCTGATTCCAATCCCTCCATTTATTCTGACTTTTGTCAGTTTTCATATTTATGCACTGTCTTTGTGCACTGCTGTACAGTCTTACCAGAAACCTTATGGCAACATGCGAAAGATCTTTCCATAGAACTCTGCATCCTATTCTCCCTGAAAAATCAAGACTTGAATATTTCTATGTACACATATATAACAAGGCCTATCTGACTGATGTAAGAAAGAAAGGTAATGAGAAGTCAACATCTGAGTCCTGGTAGACTCTGGCAGTTCTACAAGAATGACTGATTTGTTTCTTGAAGGGCAGAAGGTCATGAACAAACAGAAGATGGATGAGAAGAAGGATAGAAGACAATTTAATACCACATATTAAATACTACATATTTAATTCCACATATCAGAGGAATTATACACATTGATTCCCCAGGAGAGAGAGGAAGAAATGTAGGTAGATTCAAGAGTTTCTGCAAAAGCATTCATCAAGCTGGAAACACAAGAGGACAGAGCAGATGACCTTCCAGAGTGCAGGGTGAGAACACACAGCTGAGGGAGATAACAGGAGGAACAATGTGTGCTGATAGATTAAACAGTACAGAACTTATTAATTAAGTGGGATTTGTAATATTGCACAATGGCATTGCTGCAGGCAAAATAGAGAGCAATTTCTTGAAAGGTGTGATCAGCAAGTGGGGATTTTCTTGGATTTTTAACTTTAATTGTGCTATACTATTTTTGTGTCAGGGGAGACAGCACAGATCACAATTGACCATCCTCAGTAAAATAGCAGAAGATACAGTGCTCAAGTGTTGTGGGTTAACCCTGGCTGGCAGCTCAGCCTTGCACTTGCTTGCTCACCCCAGTGGAATGGGAGGGAGAATTGGAAGCGTAAAATTGAGAACACCTGGGGGTTGAGATAGGGACAGTTTAATAGGAAAAGAGAAAGCAAAATCTGTTTATGCAAGCAAAGTAAGGAATTAATTCACTGGCAGGCAGCCGTTTAGCCATTTTAGCCATGCTAGCCATGGCAGCTGTTTAGCATTTTAGCCATGTTAGCTATTTAACCATGTTTAGCCAAGAGAGAAGGGCTCTATCATGCATAACACATACTTGGGAAGACAAATGCTGTAACACTGAAAACCCCTCCCACCTTTTCTCCTTCTTTCCTCAGCTTCTTATTACTGAATACAACATCACATGGCATGGAATATTCCTTTTGTCAATTGAGGCCAGCTGTCATGGCTGTGTCCCCTCTTCTTGTGTACCCCCAGCCTAATTGCTGTCTGGGCGAGGGTGAAAAATCGCAGAATCAGGGAACGAGTTGGAAGGGACCACAGTGGGTTATCTGGCCCAACCTCCCTGTTGAAGCAGGGTTATCCCAGGACTGTGTCCAGAACATTCTTGAATATCTCCAGGGAGGGAGACTCCATGACCTCTCTGGGAAATCTGTTATGGTGCTTGGTCACTGCACAGTAAATAAGTTCTTTCTCATGTTGAAGTGGAACTTCCTGGGCATCAGTTTCTGCCCATTGCCTTTTGCCCTATTGCTTGGCACAACCAAAAAGTGTTTGATGCTGTGTAAGCACTGAATAGCAATAGCTAAAACACTGTTGTGTTATCAATACTGTTTTGGTCACAAATGCAAAAGATAGCAGCCTACCAGCTGACATGAAGAAAATTAAGTCTACTCCAACCAAAATCAGCACTCCAAGGAAATGAAGTACTTCTTGTAGTGATTTAGTGTCCATGAAATGTAATGTCTTCGTTTATCATGAGACTCAGCTCAGTGAAAAAACGGGGTCTCACCATGTAATCTTTTTACCACAAAACATAGGAACTTATTTAAGAGTGAACTTAGCAAACAAAGGATGAGGAGAGGAAACTTAAACATCTGCATGCACAAAGACTGGCAAAATTCTGCCCTTACTTTTTGAGCATGCTTTTTCTGGTGATCTCTAGGAAGCTCTCTGTCACACAAACAGAGCTTCCCTTTCAATATGGGTCTGGAACTGCCACTGTCAATACTGCCAGCTTGCAGGGCAGTGATTGTCACGTAATGGGGGAAATGGCTAAAGCAAAACCAACCCCTTAGCACTTCTCCCCTCTGCATTTGACTTCAGGGATGCCTTGGATGAGTGCTCAAAGATTATATAACCTGGCAGCAGCTCTTTAGGCTGGTTTGTGTGTCTACAATATCTGCTACAGCTTGCTCTGAATAAAATGGATGAACTTGTTCCGAGTTATTTAAATACTGCTGTCATGTATAGATTCTCTCAGAAGCCAGGAATCATCAAAAGTTCACATTTTTTTCTAATTAAAACAGTTTGCAATAATTAAATGTATGTGTCTGTGTTTCTACTTCAAAATGGCTAAATAGTTGGCAAGTCTCCTAAAGCAGGATTAGACTGCAGACCAGCTCAGACAATGCTTCCAGGCATCGAGGATGTACTGCAGAATCAGTTTAATAAAGTCTGATTAGATTACTTTCTCCGGTCAATTTGAAGCAGTGTGGCCATGGGATAAATCATCTTTTTATCTCACCACACTGCTCTTTTTCTTTGCTGAATCATAGTTTAAAAACATCAAACATATTTTTTAAATATCTATTTATTTACAGATGCAAAGAAGCATAACCTCATGAATTCCCTGTTGTCCCAATGCAGTTTGATATTATATCTCAGTTTTAAAGACTGACTCTGTACTCAGGTTTCCCTTCTTTATATGAGTTATCTCTCTTTTTCCTCTACATAAATAGCCTTGTTAGTATAATAAGAAAACAGACCTGAATCTCTTATCTGGATTTGTCAAAATAACAGCTTGTACTGAAAATAGCCATAAAGTTAGATGTTTCTGACAAATTACTATTTAAGAAGGGTATTGAACTCTAAACATTTATATAAACATGTATGTGGATCTGATTACCTCTGAATATGATTTGTTGCATGCTATGTGGAACAAATAAAGAGTTATCCAGAATGTCTGTCTAGAACTTTGTTTTAGTTTTCAATGCTTACAGTAACAGAGGTTGCATTTTGCTAGTTTCCTACCTAATGGCACCACTAGTAGAAGTTGTATTTAAGGATTTAAGTCAACACAAAATATGCCTTCCTCTGGCCTCTTTTTCTGATGCTGCATTATGCCAAGAGACCTTAGCAGCCAGCTCAGCTCCTTGAAAATGCATTACTCCAATCTGGTTCACCTTTCACCAGTCTGTGCCCAGACACATTTTCAAGCTCTTATCTGGTCTGTAGTTTCTCATGTTGATATATAAATTCTGTTGTATTGTGTACATTTGCATTCCTTTTCCATTGGAATAAAGAAACATTTCACTTTCTTCCAAAGCTACTATTTCTATATAGTATCCTATTAGGAAATAAATGGGTGCAGGTGTTCCTCATGGATTCTGGAATAACATTCAGTTATTCTGAATACTTGAAGTACCTGGAGGTGATAGGAATATACAGTGTCCAACACAGAGGCCATCCTCTATGTCAAGGACCAATCCTATGAAATGCTTCTCAAGTTGCTTGTTAATTCCTTGTTAAATTCTGAGCTTGGGTTTTCAATGGTTTGCAGGCTCAGTCAAGTGAAATGGCCTAGGATGAGCTTCAAGAAAAAGAAAATTGCATTATAACTGTCTACTGTCACAAGAATAAAGAGTCATGAAAAATAAAGGGGAAAATAGAATCCAGAGTTCCAATTTAAATGTATTGTTGAGGTTTTAAATTATTGCTGATAATTTAAAATAGATTATGCTTCTGTGGTCTGTCCATTCATACATTCTTCCAGTTTATTTTCTTCTAACATAATTAACACATAATTTCCCTCAAATTACATTTATGCACTGTTTTCAAATGGGTGAGGAACATATGGATAGAGAAAGGAGGGGAAAGAAAGAGAAGGAAAACCCTTCCCTCGTATCTTCTGGGGAGGCTGCAAGGACTAGATAAGGAGCCCTGACACATCCTGTCAGGTTGCTGTTAAAAATTCAAAGAAAACAATCAGACTGCATTACTCATGTGGTGTCTTCTTTAATAAGCTTTTTGCAAATTTCTCACTTGGCACTAGCTACCATTAATAGCTGGTGCACAGAAAATAAAGGATATATCTCGGTCTTCTGTAGGGAGTTGCAATATACGTATAGTTTGAAAGCCTGAAATATCTAGTTTGGTGAGCCATGTTTCCTTAATTTCCTCCGAGAAATTCAGTCTCCTGTGAAACCTTACAAGAATTGAACACTGATGAATTTTGAAGCCTAGATTGGTGGGGTTTGTCTGCTCACTAGTAAAATGTCACCAAATGCTGTTAAAACTTGGTTAAACCTTACAAACCAACTCACTCAGCAAAACATGTTGAAATAATCTGGATAGGAGCCAGAAGAGATGAGACAGGATTATTTAAATCTAATATGTGTTAGTATACAGCTTAAGTCCTCTGACCCTAATCACTTTCCATCGGAGTACATCAAATTAGGATCCTGGGACAATTTATGAAGAAGTCTGAGTAAATGTACTAGTTTTGCCCTACAGAAGAATTCATGGCCTTTAATTATAAGTGAAAAAACATGGATAGCCTCATATTAGTTCCAGAGGCTATCTATATGCATGAGAAAGCCCAGCATAAAAATTACAGCACTGGTTCTGACCCTTAAGTATAAATACAGTGAATGATGAGATATACTGCACCTTTAGCAGCTTCTGATGCTCCTCTTTTTTACATTACCTCAAAAAGTTAACTTTGTGTAATAATAATTACTGTATACTTCGTAAGTTTTCATTTTCTTTAAGCATTTTCTTAGACTTCTGTTTGCTTTTGAAACTGCCATTCTCAGCTAATGACTTGTAAAAACCTGAGGTGGGTTTGGATAATGTGATCCTCTCCGCAGTGCCGAGCATTGTTTGAGAAATTTCAATCAGGTCATGATAATGACATTGCTTTAATGAGGGAATTGAAATTGTTGGGAGAGTTCTGACATGGCAGTACTCAGAAGTGCTTTGGACCTCTCCAATTGCCTCTGTTACTCTAAATAACTGGGATGGCTTGAAGTAACTCGAGAAGATCATCAGTCCTGACACCTGAGGTTATTTATTTGGCACTGATGCATTTGTTCCTGCTTGTTCCTCATAGAGGTCATTAGGTGGGTTGGAGGTAAAATAAAGTATGTCAGTTTTTGCACTTTACCTGATTTTCCAGTTTTTCACGATTCCATTAATTTTTCTAGGGATGTTCAGAATAACACACTTCTCAACTCAAGACTGTGTGCAGCTTACCATCAAATCACTTGCAAAGCATCACATTTCTGCTCATTTCTGCCTGCAGCTACGTGCTCCTCTCTAAACTCAGTTCTCATTTTCATGAGGCTCAGAACAGCAGTGCTAAGTGTGGAGAGTATAGCTTATTACTGAAATTTCATGCAGGAATAGCAATTAGTATTGTATAGGTGTAAATAAACAGGCTTCAAGATTTTATTTTGTTGAATTAATGGTAAATTAGTCTGGTAAGTAAGCAATTAGATTTACAAGGATAGTTCCTTACGTACCTCCTGGTTTCTTTTTGCCTGTTCTGTGTCACAGGAGTAAATTCAGCTAGCTTCTGCCTAGTTAGGAATATTCTGTGAAGCACACCAAAAATAGCAAACCAGTTGAAACAGCCATTACCTGGATCTAATATAGCTCTTTAAGATTTGAAAGTGTATAGTTAAGAAAAAAGGTATCAAGGAGAGATTTTTCATCTATTTTGATACTGATAGAAAGAATACAAAATGATTTTTGGAACAATGATGTCAAAAAGAAATATATGTTTAGAAGACTAATATGTACACAACATTTTATGGTGGTGCTATTTTAGCAGCAAGCAAATGTTTCTGCAGTCTTTGACTCCTTTTGAATTGGATCAAGTTGTTAATCTCTGACAAGTTTTTAAAAACAACTACAGCTGTGACAGTCTGTTTTGTAAGTTAACATTTTCTGTTATTTTGTCTGACTGAAGTCTCTTACAGGGTAACGGAACTATGGAAGCATTTCTGCATTCAAAGCAAGCCTGGCTTTTCACCATAACTGAAGCATTCTAGAAAGAATTTCACATGAGACACTGCAGTGGCAGCACTTTCTTTTGTGAATGAAAGCTACTATTTCCACCTGGGAAGCAATTCCCATCGGCCTGCATATTAAGGACTTTTAAAAAGGCTTTCCATCGCCTCACAAAATCCTTCTATTTATCAATAATTAAAGTAACACATTTCTCAATGATCTAAATAATATAATAGAGATTAATAAATCATTTGATCATAAGGCCCCATTTGAATTTTTTTTTATCATCTTACAAGGGAGAAAAATGTTTACCCTAATCAGTACTGTTCAGCTGTTCTCACTAGGCTGTGACTTTAAACTGTCTTTAGATCCAAATTCATATTTATTTTGAGGCATAGACTGGAATCCATACTGGAATCAGCCATAATATCCTGTCAGTGAATGTAACTAATGTCAATCATTTTTTTCAGATACCTGTCTCACCTGTGCAACACAACTCCTGAAAGCAAGGAATCCTTCAAAGACAATGAAATCAATCTTTGGTTAAATGTAATTCAGACCAGTGAATAACCATGTGAAGCTGATGAATTTTCTGCTGCAGTGGTTGCTACAGCTCATCTCCAGCTATGTAGAGTAATTCTTTTACCAACTGCAAAAATAATACTACGAGGACTGCTGTGTTCCCTCTACAGAACTGAGTAAAGGACCTTTCCAGAACTATGATTTTTTACCTATCATCCTCTCCTCATCTAGATTTATATCTACAGCAAGTCCTGAATTGTATGACAAAAAGGGTTCTCATAGGACATAATTGTTACATTGTAGAAAGTTGCAGTGTTTAGTAGGGGCCTTCTCAAATCTAAAATGAAGAAATTCAAGAGACGTCTTTAACAGTCAAGCTGTTAGGACACTGCTTGATCTCAGCTGTTAAATTAATCTCAGTGCACCATAACCCTAGAGGACACCCAAACCAAGAATTTATAGCTTTCTCTCTTTCTTCCTCTCTCTTGCCAAATTCTTTGTTATTAATTCCTAACAGAATAGGTCTGGATGGACTAGCCTAGGTTTGCTTACTCTATTGTGATGGCCTTTCTTATCTCTTTGGTTTCTGTTTCAAAACTTCAGTCTTGTTCGTCTCCCTCTTCTGTCCTCTTCCCACGTTTTTGACCAGCTTTATTCACAACATTATCATTTTTCAGGCATGTGTAGATATTACTTTCTCTTCTTACAAGTTTCACACAGTTCTTTGGTGACTGTTGTGAAGTGTCTCCTTTGAAGTTCTGCTTAAGCAGTCAAAAGGTTTTAAGGGAGACTTGAAAGCTTAAGGATCTGTTTACACATGGATAAGCAGAACTGGGGTCCAGTCTTATCTGATAATCATATATGGCAGCACTGGGAAGGAACATCTGTAGCTGTGTTGAAGATGTGCCTCTACTTTCATTATTTCCTTATATTTGGAGACATAATTTCTTTCTAATGGTAGAATCCTTGCTGAATAATTGAATTGCAGTTATGTAAATAAAGGTAAATACAAGATTTTGGTGTAAGAAATAAAACAATTTTTCATCCTCTGCTTGTATTTATCTGACTTTGTAGATAAGATGTTTTAAATCTTCTAAACTCCCCACTGCCCATAACGTCATCTTGGATGAATAAAAAAGCAAAAGCAGACATTGTATCTTAAAATAGCAAAATGTCACAGCTGAAAAATGTTTGTGGCTTCTTCTCAGCAGCATTAAAAGAGAGAGAAAAACATCAGTCTGTTTATTCAAGCTGCTACTAATCACAATCCTGGTGCTTTCAGTCCATCGTTTCTTCCAGTCAGAGTGACTGGCAGCTGTAAACACATATTCTTCCCTTTGAAAAGTCAGGTATGGGCACCCTGGATAGAATGGCTTGCTGACACATTGAAATTATCCAAGGATGTGATGCTATTTATCACAATATCCACTTTTTGCTAAATGTGAACACTCTCAAGCCAAAGAGCGGAGTAGCTGTGTTCTGGGAGACCCACTGCACATGTCAGAGTGTGAATATTAATTCCAAGTCTTTGAATATTTGCTGTTTAATTGAAAACTGGTTTTCACAGTTTTCACTGGTTTTCCCTGAAAAATCAGGGAAGTCAGCTGCAAGCATAATGCATTTGAAACTGAATATGTGATTATTGACTTGGTATGTAAATTTAGCTGCAGTGTGTCTTAGAGTTATAAGCAGGGATTTGAAATAAACAAGTGTGCAGCTGGGTTGAACAAAGACTGCCACAAAAGCACCTGCAGGACCATGGTACTTCAGTGAGACAAATTCTCTCAACAGTAGGCATAATAAAATAGCCCTAGTGTTCCTTAGCTGCAACTCTCACATTTTTAACAGTATGTTCTGTAGATGCCAGATAAACAACTCTGCTTACTGGCCAAGGATGTACAGGCAGGGGAGAAGCAGGAAACAGGTAAAAAGTCCACACCTTTTTAGCCAATCACTTTCACTAATGCATGGTATGTTTAAGAAATCCTTTTACCATAAGCTTGCTTGACACAGCCTTAAGACTTATTACTAATCCCTCCGAAGGATTTTTTTCTTGATTGTCTAACAAAAGTACTCAAGTAAGTGTATTGAGCAAATTAAAAAATGAAGCAGTCTGAGGGAAGCAAGCCAGAAAATCACTGATGAAATACAGGCGCTCAAGAGACTTTCCAGTGGGATGATTCACAAGGGTAGAGGAAATGCTTGTTTAAAGCATAAGAATAAAGATGGGTTATGCAAGTCCATGTTTTATTACCCAAATGCAGCTATAACACCATCTGCTCACAGTACTCTTTCTGCACTTTGGAAGAGGACTACCTCTGGTTCCCAAGGAATTGGCCCATGTCCTCCTGTTCCAAATGTTAATTTCCACTTCTTTTTTTCAGCTGAGCTACACTGGTTTGGCTGTTTGAGAAGTTTCCACATCCAGAGAGCTGAGAACCATATCCCTTACTGAATACAACATTTTTGCTACTGACTAAGATATTCCAGCACCACTTCCAGCATTATCAATAGAAAATGTTCTTCCTTTCTACACATTAAAAAAAATTCAAGCTACAAAAAGTGGGTAAATTTTTGGTAGGTTGACCTTGGATGGGGGGCAGGTGCCCACTGAAACCACCCTATCACTCCTCTCTTCAGCTGGACAGGCAAGACAGGATACAATGAAAGGTTCATGAGTTGAGATAAGGTCAGGGAGAGATCACTCAACAATTGCCATCATGGGTAAAACAGACTTGAGTTAGGGAAATGAGTTGAATTTATTGAATTTATTACCAACCAAAATCAGAGCAAGATAATGAGAAATAAAACAAATCCTACAATCACTCCTCCCTCCTTTCTGGGCCTAACTTTATGCTGAGTTCTCTGTCTCCTCCCTGCCAGTGGTGCAGGGTGATGGGGAATGGTGGTTGTGATCAGTTCATCACATCTTGTTTCTGCCACTGCTTCCTCCTCAGGGAGAGACATCCTTCTCCTGCTCCAGCATGGGGGCCATCCCACAGGAGACTTCTCACAGCTTCTCCAGCGTGAGTCCTTCCCATGGGCTGCAGTTCTTCACAAACTGCTCCAGCATGGGTCCCTTTCCACAGGGTGCAAGTCCTTCAAGAATAGGCTGCTTCAACCTGGGTCCCACAAGAGGTCATAGGTCCTACCACAGGTCCTACCACAGGTCCTACCACAGGTCACAGGTCTCCTCTACTGGAGAAGAGCTCCAGTGTGGGCTCTTCTCTCCATGAGTCCACAGGTCCTGCAAGGATCCTGCTTCAGTGCGGGCTTACCATGGCATCACATCCTCCGGCTGCAGGTGGATCTCTGCTCTCCCATGGACCTCCAGGGATGCAGGGAGACAGCTGCCTCACCATGGTCTTTACTGCAGGCTTCAGGGGAATCTCTGCTTTGGCAACTGGACCACCTCCTCCCCCTTCTTGTTAACTGACCTCGGTACCTGAGTTTATTTTAAAGGGAGGAACATTTTTCAGAAAGAACAGGAAAAAAAAAAGAATATTTCCTATCTTTTCTGCACTTCTATTTACATTTCCCATAGAAACAGAAGGAGTAGAGATTTTTCAGGACACACAACTTGAGGAAAGCTGTGGTATCATGAGTATCACATAAATATGGAATTTTTATTTTTTTTGTAAGAAACCTTCTGGAGAGACTGTAACTGACATGCTGGTTAAACCTAAATGTAGAAAAGGGCAATAGCAGGCAATGAGGTTAAGCAGAGATCTAAAGATTAGTGGAAGCAATAAACAGAAGGCTTTTAAAAATGAAAAAAAATATTGAGAGTCTGGGAAGGAGAAAGATTTAAGAACGATAAAGTACAGAAAACAAAATTATGTACGAAAAACTGAGCTTCAGTACATATTTCTAAGTCATCAGAATACTCATTTTAATGTAAATAACAATAAAAAAGCTCAAGAACTAGTAGCCGATGAAGTAGGGGCAATAAATACAGCTAGTTTCATAAAATGATGCATTTACTGAAGTAGTGTTTGAATTTAAAAGAACAAATATAGTAGGCAAAAAGGATATCAGCTTGAAGAGAATAGACAAAGTTAATACAGAACAAGAATATAGAATTGATAATATAAAAACATTATTGAAAAAGAGTTATATGATGTTTAAGTAAAGTTCAGAATTTTGATATTTCACAGAAGATTTAAATGGAGGAAAATAAGGCTTAAAACATATCTATAATTTTAGTTTATGTTTTGGTTTGAGTTTTTTTTCTGATTTAGATTATCTTGATTTTGAGCAATTTTTAATTCAGCAATTAAAGCTTCTTAAATACACAGTTTATTCTAAACTAAAAACATGTATCAAAATGACACTTTTGCTTCAGAGTGCTTTGTTTTTACACTACAGAATGAAATTTGGAGTAGTTTATATAATTGTAAGTTATTGTCTCTTTAATACCGGTATGCAAATGATTTCTTCTCACAGAGAGAATTATAAGAAAGTAAGAATACAGAAGAAGAAGAATAGGAGAGAACTTTTCTGTTCTGTAATTATGCTAAGTGAACACTGATGCTAAATTATCAAGCTAATTACGTGTGTTCATTTCTCTTTAAGAAAGCTAAGGAACCTTTCTTTAGTAGATACAAGTTGCAATGCTGTTTTTCACATCAGTCCTATTTTGGAAATACATACAAGATATATTCACTAGCACAAATAGAAACCATGCTTCTGAATTTGACACAAAATAAAGATTAGGAAAAACAGTCTTGCTGAGCATCACATAACACTGCCAACGTTGTTCCCAATCTATGACCTTGAATGATCAGTTTATGGCCTAATCTTCAACGTGTCCCTTCCTAATACAAACAAACTGCCTAGATTGTAAGAGCTTGATGACCTGTCCTTTTCTGTGCATTCATGTACACACACACACACACACACACACACACACACACAGAATGGATGATATTTTAACTTTCTGTACAGAGATATATTTAGCTGACCTAAGTGTTCTTCAAATGTAAAATAGAGATACTGGCCTCAATTTTTTTGTCTGAAAAAATAGCCACTAAAGTGAGAGGCTCTTCATTTTTTTTATATGAAAGCTAGTGTCCAACTTAAATCACAGCTGATAAGTCTTTGTATTCTCTAACTTTCTATTACTACATAACTAAAAATAGAGAAATACTGCCAGTATGAAAGTTATCAGTCAGCCTTATAGCGCATAAGAAAGCAAATACTTTCTCTGACTGATGACTGGCCCAGAATTTTGTGCCCTTTAGTTATTTATGCAGTTTATGAAGGGAACTCCTTTAGTTTGTCTCAAGTTGAGGAACAACTTCAAGTAAAATTCCCATGCAATTCCACATTTGCTTCATGCAGGTTCAATTACACACACTTAGATGGAATCAAGTTGTCTATGTTTCTGGCTGAGTAAAGATGGTGCACACCCCTGAGGTTAGCTGAGTTGGTTAGAGCATGGTGCTAATATCACCAAGGTTGTGGCTTTGATCCCTGTGTGGGTCATTCACTAAAGAGTTGGACTCTGCTCTTTACCATTTTACATTCTGTGGAGTTGTGCAAGAATGTTCACAAGAACCCGTATGCTGTATTTCAACTTCAGCCAGCAACTGAGTACCATGCAGATGCTTGTTCCCCCTGATAGAAGAGAGAATCAGAAGACTAAAAGGGAGAAAACTAGTGGGTTGAGATAAAGATGGTTTAATAGGGAAAGCAGAAGCCACACATACAAGCAAAGCAAAACAAGAAAATCATTCACCATTTTCCATGGGCAGGCAGGTGTTCAGCCATTCCTTAGAAAGCAGGACTCCATCATGGGTAACAATGACTTGGGAAGACAAACTCCATGGCTCTGAACCTTCTCTCTTTCTCCTTTTCCCCTTCCTTTTATACAGTGAGCATGGTGCCATATGGTATGGAATATCCCTTTGGTCAGCTGGGCCCAGCTGTCCCAGCTATGTTCCCTCCCAACTTCTTGTGCACCTGCAATCTCTGTGCTGGTGGGGAGGGGTGATAAGCAGAAAAGGACTTGTCTCTGTGCAAGCCCTGCTCAGCAACAACAAAAGCATCCCTGTATTATCAACACAGTTTCCAGCACAAATCCAAAACATGGCCCTTTGCTATCGACTGTGAAGAAAAATTAGCTCTATCCTAGCCAAAACTAGCACACCATAGGTTAGAATTCTGGTGTGGCAGCTACAGACTCCTCTCTTTTAGTCACTTGTCCTACTTATACTTTAATATTTTTTCACACCAACTCTCAGAGGGTCATGCAAAATTTGCAAAATTGCCTAGTTTTGTGCTGGCCCTGAAAACACAGTATCAATATTTAATTACCCCAAATCTATTCACTTCTTTGCTTTGGACAGCACTGTGGTTGATACTGGTTCATCCATGTTGAAAAGGCAATTCCTGGATCATTTTCTCACTTCAAGGAAGGTTGCATAAGAGAGTAAAAAATATTACACGAAGAAAAAAGTTTGGGTCAAAAGTGAAAACTAGAAATCTAGGTCTCAGGTGTAGCAGAAAGAAGTACCAAAGGTGTTAAGAATGGAAATCTAAAGGACAAAGGGTTTATTTATTTCTTGATTACTTTTTACTCTATTTTTTCACCAATTAAAACATATTTATCCTCCTTTGAAAGGCAAAACTTAATGTGAAAGTGAACTGATTAATCTTTATCCATTATTCACTCTTGATGTATAGTTCCTATCTGCACTAAGACAATGGAACAACTCACAAATTTTCAGAACACACTTCTAAACAAAATAGCTCTACATTCTTTTGCTTGTTTAGCTTTTCAATATAATAAGAGACAAAGAATAACTGATTTTTAATTGAAAGGAGAAAAAACCCTAGTCCTGCCAACTGGTGGAGATTTTGACTGAATCTCTTGACAGGAGTCAAACCTAACCTGTCCAATAAGAAAGAGCTTAGACAGAACTATATGGAAAATTAGATTTCTGAATAAATACAAAGAAATCTTTCAGTACATCAACCTCAAACACTGCCTGAAAAAGATTGGAAAACATTTTCTAAACAGCATGTGTTTGTTTTCCAAATGTCTATTAAAAAGAACATACTTGTTTCAGGTGTCCATTGTAAAATGCAGCAAACTAAGATGTTTTTACTAGGAGTCATTCAGAACATACCTGTGAGCTCATAATGAGTCCAGCTTAAAGGAGAGTTGGTATGCAGATTTGGTCACCTGTCTGGAATTTTTCCTGCGATTATCAGTAACTTACTTTAAAATTGCTTTGCAAAAATTTAAGAGTGAGTATATTCTGACATGCAGGAAAAAAATATTTGTGCAAGCAAAGTGTTTTTCTTACGTGTAATTTGGGAAATGAACTGAAGGTGATAAATAAGACTAATTAGAGTCCACGTTAATGTGATGTGGGTAGGTGAGTGCCTGTGCACATGCACATACACATAGTCACACAAATGTATAGAAGTCATATAGTGATAAAACATGCCTCTGCATACCTGTCTCTAACATCTACTAATTTTTTTTCCAATTTAAGTAAAGTTTTTAAATAATATGTCTCTCTGACTCTCCAAGTTTGTCAACATATACAAGCTTTGAATTATGCAAAAGTGAAAACAAATTACTTGTTCTTAGCTTGAGTATAATAGTTAACTCATAGAAATATTTAACCTTAACTTAACTGAAAAAGTACAGATATCTATCATCTATCCTGTACTAAAAAACCCTTCCAAAGGATTTTCTAGAGTAAACAGTTTAGCTAAAGGTAGCCATGATCCCCCTGGTTTGAAAATAGTTTAAAAACGGTTAAGAAAGGATAATAATTTCAGAAAGAAATGGTTAGTCTATGGTTACAACAAAGCAATTTAGATTTTCATGGAGCTTGACTTTAACGTGATTTCTAACATATTTGAAAGTTTCTGTCTGGCTATTATATCAACAATTATCTAATAAATTTCTTAATGAATTTGACTTTTATTATAAACTCCATTTAAAAAACCCCAAATCCTTATCTTAAGAAAGTATTATTTTCATATAAAATCTTACAGATGAGAAAATAAAAATCAATTAAGTTCAAGGACTTGATTTTGGGTCATTGATTAAGCTTTTGAATTATACAAAAATTTGGAATATGGTGTGAAATACTTTTGCAGTTCAGGAGGTTATCTAATATACCTTGATGAACATTCAAGGAAAGGTACACTACATCATCTGCAAACAGAGAAAATAGAAATCAAATGTCAGACAGAGGTGAAGAGTCTTTCCATAAATCCGCATGGGATACATGTACCATCTTTGTTACAGGTCTTTCACCTCATGTCAGAAGTAAAATACATCTAAATATTAAATTTTAAATTTTCTTTAATCTGATTTGGAAGAGACCCATCAGGATCATTCAGTTCAACTCCTGGCCCTGCACAGAAAAGCTCTAAGAATCACGCCATGTGCCTGAGAGCATTGTCCAAGTGCTCCTTGAAATTGGTCAGGCTTAGCACTGTGACCACTTCCCTGGGGAGCCTGTTCCAGTGCCCAACCACACTCTGGGTGAAGAACCTTTCCCTAATATCCAACCTAAACCTTCTCTGACACAGCTTCGAGTCATTCCCTCAGGTCTTGTCACTGGACACCACAGAGGAGAGATCAGTCCCTGCCCCTCTTGTTACCCTCGTGAGGAAGTTGTAACTGCAACGAGGTCTTCCCTCAGTCTCCTCTTCTCCAGGCTGAACAGACCAAGTGATCTTGGCTGGTCCTGGAATGGCTTCTCCTCTAGATCCTTCAACATCTCCTTTGGACACTCCTTGATAGCTTTATATTCCTCTTACATCGTGATGCCCAAAACTGCACACAATATTCAAGGTGAGGCCACACCAGTGCAGAGCAGAGCGGGACAATCCCCTCCCTTGACCGGCTGGTGACGCTTTGCCTGATGCCCCCCAGGACACAGTTGGGCCTCCTGGCTGCCAGGGCACTGCTGATTCATGTTCAGCTTGCTGTCAGCCAGGACTCCCAGATAACTTTCTGCAGTTCTCTGCTGTTCTTCAGCCTCTTGTTCCCTAGTTTGTATGTACATCCAGAGTATGTACATCCCTCATCCCAAGTGTGGGGAGTTCTCTGTAAAGAGTTCTGTATAATGACCTGTAAGTTCTTCCATGCTACTTAATTAATTTCAGCTCTTTGGAAAATATCACCCAAACTGAAGGGTTTCCCTAATAGCTCCCGATCTCTGGAAGAATTAAAAGTATATGAAGTTCTAAGAAATATCTGTGCCAATTCTTTTTCTAACAAATTGTTTGTTGATGATGTCATAAGGTCTATGTGGCATTTTATATAAACAAACAAAACCAGACAAAAAGAAAAATAAAACCCCAAACCTATATTTTCTATATTCTATCCCAAAACTTTTCTGTTCACTCTTAGGTAGGGACTCTCAGCTCTCACTGTAAAGACCTGCTTTATTTACTTTTAGATAATTTGAATTATTTAGATCACTATTTTGAAGCTATGTTCATTTCTCTTAGGCAACTGTCTTGGGATTTCACAATTTATAATAAAATTCTGAAGTTAAAAGGAGTAAGAAAAGATGGCAGCAACTACATATGCTTTTGATAAATAGTGCCCTAAACTGTCTTCTGTGGTTTTAGTTTTGTCCTGTATTTTTGCAAATTGCTTTAGTATTCTTTTGCCAGTCCTGAAACTACCAGATACTTGTACCAAAAAGTAGTTTGTAAAAGGGATGTGGAGAGCAATGCTAATCTGCTTTATGCCAGGGAAAAAACCCCAGTCATTTCAGTGCTGTCAAAATAAAGACAAAGTAAACAATATTTGAACATTAAATGGTGTTTGGAATTAGATTGAACAGTATCGTTATTATAAATTCATTGAGTTTATATCCAAAACAATTAATTGCATTTAAAGCAGAATAGAGTTAAAAATTACCTCTGGATGAGGGCTTTAATCCATAATAATCCAGTCATAGGTGTACCAATGCAATGTATGGCATTAAAAACAAATAATAAAGAAAAAAATCAGCAAATATCAAAGTAAGACGCAGTTCAGGTTTTGCTTGTTTTTCTTTCTTTAATGTTTCCTAATGTCTCAAAGCTAAACAAATGTTGATAATACTCTCAAGGACATTTGGATAGGAAGGCTTCAGAAAGGTGACTCAAAAAAAGGGAGGATTTTAATAATATTTAATCTGAAAAACTAGGATAAATTGAGCTTATCCCAATTTGTAAAATCATTTTAAATCTGATGTACTGGAAGAGGATAATTTAATTTCAAGAGGTCAGGAGTTTGCCTAGATATGTCAATGGGTGCACTGAATAAGTGACAAAGTTTGCATCAGAGTTTGCCCTTGTGTATTGTAGGATATTGTTGAATACCCCTGATAAAGTCCAGGGCTGTACACACAATTTCAGGTGTGATTTTGCTAGACTCATACAGAAGTCAAATTCATGGTATGGTTTAGATCAGTTCAAAATGGTTAGAGCATGGTTCTAATAACACCAAGGTTGTGGGTTTGATGTCTCTATGGGCCATTCGATTAAGAGTTGAACTTGATGATTCTTGTGGGTCACTTCCAACTCAGATATTCTGTGAAATCTGTGAAAATATCTTAACCTTTTTCTTCAATTGCATGTAATTGAGGTACAAATCTCAAGTGGTTTCTTGTACGAGGTATTTGAGTAAAGATTTGACCTCCTGAGAAGTGAGATGTTCTTAAGGATGACTTCTAGACTACAGTGGTCAAGGACTCTGGCAAGATGTTACATAATCTCTTTCTTGGCATGTCCAAAATGCATTCATCCTTTAAAGAAATATAACAGCTGGTGTTTTGAAGATGCCAGCAAAAACTAAGATTCAAAGAGTTAGCATACAATTGAGCTCGACACAATTTATTTACAGCTCCTGCAGTGAAATGGAGGTGAACCCAAGTAAAATAAGGAGGTTGTATAACTAACAATAAACCTGAATTTTTTAGTTGGTGCAAGACTGAATTTGTTTCAGATTTCCTCATAATTCCTTTTGATAAATCTTTGCTAACTTTCATAAACTTTTAGGGTATGGTTGAAAAGAAGGCAGGTTTTTGAGATGGTTTTCATTTCTTATTTTAGAGTACAGAAAATCATCAGTATCGTTTTTCTCAACTATTTATTTTCCATAAAAAGGGAGAGAGTAGAAATTAGGGCATTGTTTTAATCAAGCAATAGCTTTATTAGATTCCGTGAAGTAAAAAAAGTCTGATTTTCTTCCTGAATTTTCCTATGGAAGGCACTGACTATGTTTCCAGATTCCCTTTTTTTTTTCTCTTTGTACTTAATCCTTTAAACTTGTGGTAGAAATTCAAGATCTGAACACAGTTATTAAAAACTGGAAATGCCAATATGTGTTTTTCTTCAACTTGTTGTTCAGACAGACTCTATAGTAAGTTCTGTCAGAGGCAATAAATTTGCCATATTACACTATATTTTTTTCTTCAAATGCCCTTTCCCTTGCCTGCAATGAATTGCATATTCTCAGTTTGCGGCTTCTTCTACCAAACCAAAAGCTAGTCAAAAAACATATGTTACCTGTGCTGTTATATGCAACAGAAAGACTATGAGGGCCTTTCTACTTTCTATGCTGTCAGGCATAGGTTTAGATGAGATAGATTGGATGATGTTTAAACTTGCTAGAGGCATTTTATCCCAGCAGCTCTCATATGTTTCTAGTGAACCATTTTATCAAGGTACTATCTCACCGGAGTGTGAAGTGGCAAAAGTTATCCTCATACAAGCTGTTCAGTTGTAAATGTTGTTTATGTTTAGGCTTTTATTGTTGCTGTTTTATTTTATACATAATTACAAGTTAAAATATCTAATGTTTACATATGGAAGTTTTATAATTTGTTCCCTAGTAAGTTATGAAAAACATTGTCTTGATGGGAGAAGCTTGGCTTGATGGACTGATTGAGATTTGAAATTCTGAGATATTCTTCCAAAAGTGTCTACATGCAAACTGCCTACTAAAGAAGAGAGTGGATTTCCAGAAAAGATGTGATTTATTGGATGTTTAGTGCAGAATAAGTTTTTTCTAAGTGTTTCTATTATTTACTAGACAATAGGAGTTCTGAGCAGTAAGCACTTTCTTCATTTGAAATATTGCTTTTTGAATAGAAAGAAATACAGGTGTGAAAGGATCAGAAGTGAGCCACACAGATATGTAAATTCTTTTTCTAGTCCATTCCAAAAACCTTCGTGCTCTAGTTTACTTGCGTAATGTTTCCTTTTCAATTACAATGCAGTCAAGAAAAGCCAGTCATAACTATATTCACACATACAAAAGTATGTGACTTTACTTATGAACAGAAAAAAACTATGTTTCTTTTTCATCTGACAAAGCTGTCTTCTGAAATTTCCCATTCTGAGACTGAAAAAACAGTCTTATGAATGGACAAAAAACACCTCTATGACACTTTTGAAGAAATGTCCCAGTCACAAAAGGAAAATCATAACTACTATTTCTCTCAGCTGGCTGAAATTCTCATATTTAATACTTGACTATTATTTCGCTTTTAAACACTAATTCTGTCAGACATAACAAAGCTTTCGTTTTGTACTAGTGTGTATCCTGTTAGAGTGTGTACAGTGACAGTGGAGTCCAGCACACAGATGGCATTTTAGCAAGTAGATATTCACTGTACATGAGTAGATGGTGCAGATTGCTAAAGGTCTGGGTCAAGTCATATTAGAACCTCCATTATGGGAAGATCATTCTGCTTGTCAACGAGACATCATAAATGCCCCATGTAAAGAGAGAAAAAGGCCAAGACATTTACCTTAAGTGTCTAGGTAAGGAAGTTAATATCCATAAACTCTCTATATATGGAAAAAAAATACGTATGTGTTGGTTTTACAGATCTGGAGTGTGTTCTGAAGTTAATTCATGTTGAAATATGAGTTAAAAAGTAAGTAGCCTCCTGGTCTAGACATAACTAGTGTTTGTCAACACTAAATTTGTTTCATAAATGAAAGAACATCTAAGTGAAAATTGCCTAATCTATTTTGGCAAATTCAGCTTCTTTAATGTAGCCAGAAGTCCGGAGATCTTACCTGAAGAAATACTACTTTAAAGGAATCTTTCTTTTCCATGCTATCATATGCTTTTTAAGTGGAACAGCTAGTGAAACTTTGGAAGTTGAACACAGTGGAGCTGAGCTGAATAATAAACTAAAATTTGCTTCTAGCCAAAAGAAGTTTAAATTCTTTTTTCTTCTTCTTTCTTCTAAGCTTCCATGTCTTTACTTCCTTGCAGTTCCCAAAGGACTGAAGATAATGGTCTTCAACACAGACACTGCAGAACGGGTAAGATGTCTGTAATGTATAATTCAGCTTGACTTCTCCAGTACATAGTATAAGAAATAGCACTGTTTTCACCTTTTACAAGGAGCTAGAATTCATGTATTGGTTGCATCTCCTTTTTTTTATCCCATGTGTGCTAATCTACTTGGGAGAAAACTTTGGAGAGAATGATGAATAGACTGGACTCTCCAGGGAATGAGGATTATTTATGAAGTTATTCCAGTTCAGTGAACAGTGTAATTCATGTCAAAGAGTATGACTTGAGCCTAGTGAATTACAAACTTCACTTCAGGAGAGGATTTGAAACCTCTGATCTGGAGATCAGAGGAAAGCTGTGACAAGGAAGTGTTTAAAGTATATTTTCTAAGAAACCTTTTCTGCCACATGCCTAAAGAAACCACAGCTCCAAAACTCTCAATGCAGCTTTCATCATGTCCCACAACTAGCTGTGTAGTGACAGGCAAGCTCATTTTTGCTCATTAACAAAATGAAGTTCTAAAATGTTTACAATCGAAGTTTCTGTGTGAGGAATTACTACAGACAGCGTTCTGAAGGGGGTGTTAGCAGATTGTCTGGCCTATGCAATATTTTAGGATCAAGGATAGAATTTTATAGAAAAGCTTACCAATTTTGAGCATCATCCAGGCTATCACTTGCTGTTTGTTTTCAGACCATGTTGTCACATCAATACAATGGTGCTAATGGGAAATCTTTTGGTTGTGACTCAAATAATTCAGTCCTACTTCTGTTTCTCATTCAACTGCTGCCCTGAAACAAAACATGTTCTGTTCCTCTCTATTTTGTATGCTGCAAAAGCAGGTAAGATTCACAATATATATAACTTAAGTTTATAATTAAGTATTTACATAGTTTAGTGAACTTCATTTAGATGAGTACATCACACTAAAAGCATTAAGGAAAAATAAATGAAACAAATAGGTAACAGATTCATAGCAAGGACAGTACATCTTAATAAAATGAGTAGCTATGAGTAACTGATTTGCCTCTTGGATTTCTTTACGTGGATTAAAAAGGCATACAGGTAAATTAACAGAAGAAATATTGAGCATTGAAGACTGTGCCATTCTTCTCATTTCATTCTGAACCTACATTAGAAAGTTGCAGTGGTGGTTTATATATAACTTCTGAGAATCTCCCAGTCATCTAATAAACCAGAGAGGATTTTCAAGGGCAATCATCAAATATTCTACATGTAGAAGCCCAGTGCAGATATTCTGAATGGAATTCGGCTTCCTCTCCTGTGCTATGTTTTCCCCAGGCTCTTGACATCTAAACCACTCAAAACTAGACTAAATCGTATTTTTCCCAGGCAGCTTCCTCCCTTCAGGTCTTTTTTTTCTTTATTATTTTATTTAACTTTTATTACCACTTTCCATTTTGGAGGGATGAAAGGAGGGATTGTTTAGTTTTTCACTCGTATTTCTTTGTATTTTCAATCTTCTCTCTTCTACCCTGACTCAGCCACCTGAGGGGAGGGCACATAGTGGCCTCTGAGCAGCCAGCCACTGTGGCAGAGCCTGAAGTTCTCTCCTCTGCATGTGAGTTGGCTGATTGCATTAGGGTGGCTGTCAGAGCATGGACAGAAGGTAGGTGGTTTTCAAGGATCTCTTCCCTATGCAAATATGGGTACAAGAGCACAGTCACCCTGAGGACTGGCAGATCTGGGACACACAATATTTTTATTATTTTTTCAGTATGGACCAGCAAGAAGATGATTAAAAATCATGCAATTGAAAAAAATAAATAAACTCTTTACACAGTATATTTTAGACAATCCTCTAACTGTAACATCTTTAAAAACATAAAATCATATAATACTTAAGGTAGGAAAAGACCTCTAAGATCATCAAATGCCACTGCTAACCTAGCACCACTGTGTTCACCACTAAACCACATCCCTAAGCACCACATCCACATGTCTTTTAAATAACTCTAGGGATGGTGATTCCAGCATCTGCCTGGGAAGCCTGTTCCAATGCCTGACCACTCTTTCTCTGAAGAAGTTTTTTCCTAAAATCCAATATAAACCTCTCCTGGTGCCACTTGAGGCTGTTTCCCCTCATTCTGTCACTTGTTATTTGGGAGATGAAACCAACCCTTACCTCCTACAACCTCTTTTCAGGTAGTTGTAGAGAGCAATAAAGTCCTTCCTGAGCCTACAGGTTCCATCAACACAAGGTGGCTTTCCAGCCACTCTTCACCAAGCCTATAACATTGCCTGGGGTTGCTGTGATCCAAATGCAGGACTCAACACTTGACTTTATTGAATGTCATACCATTGGCCTCAGCCAGATCCCTCTACAGAGTCTTCCTGCACTCCAGTGGATCAACACTCCCACCCAACTTGGTGTCATTGTAAACTGACTGTGTGCACTTGATCCCCCATCAAGGTCGTTGATGAAGATATTAAACAGGACTGGTCCCAGTACTGAGTCCTGGGGACACCACTTGTGAGGGGCTGCCAGCTGGATTTAAGCCCATTCACCACCACTTTCTGGCCCAGCCATCCAGTTTTTTACCCAGTGAATGGTACACCCATCCAAAGCATGAACAGTCAGTTTCTCCAGGAGGATGCTGTGCGACACATTGTCAAAGACTTTAACAGAGCCCAGCAAGGCAACATCCACAGTCTTTCCCTTATCCACTGAGTCACCTTGTCATAGATGGAGATCGGGTTGGTCAGGCAGGACCTGCCTTTCATGAACCCACGCTGGCTGAGCCTGATGCCCTGAATGTCCTGCCTGTGTGCCATGGTGGCACTTAAGGTGATCTGTTCCATGACCTTCCCCAGCACTGAGGTCAGACTGATGGGCCTGTAGTTCACTGTATCCTCCTTCTAGATCTTTTAATGGGGCATCACATTTTCTAACCTCCAGTCATTTGGGACCTCCCTGGTTAGTCAGGACAAGTCTGCAGGTTAAAGATGGAGAGTGGCTCAGGGAGCACTTATACTACATCCTTCAATATCTTTCAGTGGATCCCATCTGGCCCCATGGCTTGTGCATGTCTATGGGATGAAGCAGGTTCTGAGCGTTTCCCCTTAGATTACGGGGGCTTCATTCTGCTCCCTGTCTCTGTCTTCCAGCTCAGGGGACTGGGTATATGGAGAACAGGTAGTAGGAGGGATTTTATGTGGCAGGCATTTGTTCATTTTCATGAAACTAATATATAAGTAGCATGCCAAAAATAGCAACATCCTTTGTTATTCCTGGAAGTTACATTTTTAACAGAGATTGAAGAATTAATTCTTGAACTGAAAGCAGAAGATGATTGTTCGGAATCTCTAATAATTAAAGAATTTCAGCTACTATAAACTTCTTTTAATCTTTTCTAGATAACAAAAAATTTCAGATATCATAAGATTTATATAATCTTTTCTAGATAGTAAAATACTGACAGAAATATTGTATTCATGTCTAGTAAGTACTGCTCTAATTTCTTTATTTCTTCTACAACTGCTAGCCATGCAAAAATAAATCCGAGGATTGTTCAATGCCTCTTGGGCAGACAGGCATGATAAACACTTTTTTTCACATGTGCAATTTACTGCAATCTGTGTTTTGAATAATGAAAAAAAAAACCTTAAAATATAATAATTTTTTTTCATCTGCTTGCTGAATATGTAAAAACGAGTTAAGCCACAAGGTAAAATTCATGTATTCATTAGAACAAGAACTACCAAAATTCTGTTACTGCTTGCTAATCTAGTATTAGTGCACCGTTCTCTGCTCTGAAGCCTCTACACGAAGAATGCTCCAAGTTCTTCACAGGGTCATTATATGATCTGTCTTCCATCAGAGCTGAACTCAGGAATTTATAGTGTCAACAAATTAAACCAAATGTCATGCAACTGTCTTGCCTAACAGCCTTGCTCAACAGGGAGGCCAGAAAGCTCACTTCAGCTGAAATAACCTCAAGATCAACCCACGGTTTCAGACATGCAAATAGGCAGAAAAGCAAAGTCAAGCAACAAAACACTGAATGATTCACAGTCTTGAGACAAAATTTAATGCCTAATGATGCTGGCATACATGTTTTTCTTCTACAACACAAGGAATACGTGTAACTCACAGAATTCAGGCCTAATACATCAGTATCTGCGTTCATTAAAATAAAAGGTGATAAATCTAAGTAACAAGATAGACTGGCTATTTTTTTTCTTTTTCCTTTTAAAATGGGCTGCAGTTACATTGTGTTTGCCATGACAACCAATCCAATTCCGTCTTTGTCCATTCATTACTATCTAGACAAACATAAAGAAATTGAGGTTTTTGGACATTTCAGTTCTAATTACTATTCTAACTATACTAATTAGTTCTTTACTATTCTAAACATTAATGGCTTTTAGAGTATGAGTTATCAAGATTTATTCAGTTGGCTGCAGTTGCTTAAGTGTATATTACTGTGCAAATTGGTAATAGCAATCTTACAGTTATTGATTCTATGAACAAGGAGAAGACAGAGTATGTGTTACTCTATGAGAGGCACTAATAATAACCTACATGCACTGTGCAGTGACTTTTGACATAAAGCTAGGAACACTTAACTGAGAATGAAAATACCTGAGAGTTAAGTTCTGTCATTGTGGTAAGGGGAGTAGCGAAAAAATCACTTTGGGTGATACTTGCAAAATATTGCACCTATGGTCAAAATTTCCAAACACTCCGTGCATTTTTGAAATGTGATTTACATTTGAAAAATTACATGGAATTTAAAATTTTATTGGAATTCAATAATACATAAGGGAGGACTGCTCCCAGCTCAGACTAGCTCAGACCAGCTGCCCTGCGAGGGCTAATCAGCTGACCAGGGCATCAAGCCAAGATCGTTGCCGGGAGATTTAAACTGCTCCAGGGAGTGTAAGTGACCCGGAGTGCAGGGAACAGGCGCAGGCAAACAGGGGTGTGGCACATCAGTGAAGTCGTGGCACAGCAGTTTGCGCGGCAGTTTGCACAGGCAGGGTGAGCAGGAAGGGCACTGCCACCCTCCCAGCTCTCTCTGGTGGGTTGTGAGGTAAGTGTGTGGCTGTGGTTTGGGTGGGTTTTTTTGTTTGGTTGGTTTTTTTGTTTTGTTTGGGTTTTTTTCCTGCAAGACAACTAGACCCAGCAATGGTGTCCAAATGAGCAAAAGCCATTGCTGCTGCTCTCAGGGGGAGTGTGCTAACCCAGACAGAACCCCCCAGGAAGGACACAGCTGTTCAGGTCTCTGGCTGCACAGAATGTTTGAGCCTGGCATTAGTACCAGAGGACAGTGCAAGAGATGCCTTCATACGATGTGAGTAGGTGAATGATTCACTGTGCTTGGTGGCAGAGCTCAAAGAAGAAGTGGAGAGGCCAAGAAGTATTAGGGAGAGTGAAAGGGGAATAGACTGGTGGAGTCATACCCTTTTGACCCCAAAAGAAGTCCAGCAGGAGACGATGAAGCCATGCCCCTTCTGCCATCAGGCAGATGGAGCAAACCAAGTAGATGGGGGGGAATGGAAACGAGTCCCCAGTCAAAGAGGTAGAAGAATCCCCTCCCAACCCCCATCACCTCCCATGGTGCCCTTAAAGAACAGGTATGAGGCCCTGGACCCAGAGAGTCAGGCAGAGGGCAGTTAAGAAGAGGATCTGTCTGGAGGGTCTCCTGGTTGCAACCCATCTACCAGACGAATTACAACCACAGCTACAAAGAAAAAAAGAAAGGTAGTTTTAGTAGGTGACTCCCTTCTGAGGGGAACTGAAGGCTCTATATGCCAACTGGACCCATTCAATAGGAAAGTCTGCTGCCTTCCCAGGGCCCGGGTGAGAGATATTAGTAGGAGATTCCCTGAGCTAATCCAGCCCTCTGATTATTATCCACTGCTGGTGGTCCAGGCTGGCAGTGATTACATTAACGAAAGAGATACCAGGCTAATTAAAAAGGACTTCAAGGCACTGGGTCAATTAGTTAATGGGAGAGGAGCACAGGACACGTTCGCCTCAGTTCCCGAAGTAGCAGAGATGAATGAGGAGAGGAATAAGAAAACCCATCTTATCAATACATGGCTAAAGGATTTGTGGACCAGCAGAATTTTGTTTTTTTCCACCATGGGGCAAATTCTATGGTACCTAGCCTGCTAGAATCAGATGGGCTTCATCTGTCTAGCAAGGACAAAAGGACTCTAACCCATAAGTTGTCAGGGCTGATCAGGAGGGCTTTAAACTAGGTTTGAAGGGAGAATGGGTTGAAATCAGGCTCTCCAGAGATGAGCCTAAGGGTGGAAAGCCAGAGTTAGAAGTGAAATCAGCAGCCCAGCTGAAGTGCATGTACACCAATGCACACAGTACAGGTAACAAACAAGAGGAGCTGGAAGCCATTGTGCAGCAGGAAAGCTATGATGTATTTGCCATCACAGAAACATGGTGGGATGACTCGCATGACTGGAGTGCTGCTATGGGGGGCTACAAGCTCTTCAGAAGGGTTGGGTAAAATAGAAGAGGTGGAGGGGTGGCTCTATATGTTAGAGAGACTCTTGACTCTGTAGAACTCGAGGTCAGTAACAATAATGTTGAGTGCCTGTGGATCAGAATCAGGGGGAAGGCCAACAAGGCCAACATCCTGATGGGAGTCTGTTATAGACCCCGATCAGGATGATGAGAGTGATGAATTATTCTACAGGCAACTGGTGGAGGTTTCAAAATCACCAGCCCTTGTTCTTGTGGGCGACTTCAGCCTGCCAGATATCTGCTGGAAACTCAACACAGCAGAGAAGAGGCAGTCTAGGAGATTCCTAGAGAGTATGGAGGATAATTTCCTGTTCCAGCTGGTAAATGAGCCTACCAGGGGTGGAGCCCCACTAGACCTGCTGTCCAGAAACAGAGAGGGGCTGGTGGGAGATGTGGTGGTCGCAGGCCATCTGGGGCACAGTGACCATGAAATAATAGAGTTTTCAATACTCACGGTTGCAAGGAGGGCCATCAATAAAACTTCTACCCTGGACTTCCGCAGGGCAGATTTAGGCCTATTCAGAAGACTGGTTCAGAGGGCACCTTGGGAAACAGCCCTTAAGAACAAAGGGGTCCAGGAGGGATGGACATGCTTCAGGAAGGAGGTCTTAAAAGCACAGGAGCAGGCTGTCGCGGTGTGCCGAAAGGCGAGCCGGCAAGGAAGACAGCCAGCCTGGCTGAACAGGGAGATTTTTGAAGGAAACAAGGGGGGAAAAGAGAGCTTACCGGCTATGGAAAAAAGGGCTGGCTTTTCATGAAGTATTTAGGAATATAATTAGGTCATGTAGAAAGAAAATTATGGAGACAAAGGCACAATTTGAACTCAATCTAGCCACTTTTGTTAGAGATAACAAGAAGTGCTTCTACAAATACATTAACAGCAGAAGGAGGGGCAATGAAAACCTCCATTCTTTGTTAGATATGGGGGGGGGAACACAGTCACCAAAGATGAGAAAAAGGCTGAGGTACTTAACACTTTCTTTGCCTCAGTTTTCAACAGTAAGACAGGTTGTTCTCAGGACAACTGGCCTCCAGAGTTGGTAGACAGAGACAGGAAGCTGAATAGCCCCTCTGTAATCCAGGAGGAAACAGTCAGTGACCTGCTGAGCCACTTGGATCCTCACAAGTCTATGGGACCAGAGGGATCCATCCTAGGGTGATGAGGCAACTGGCAGAAGAGATCGCCAAGCCACTCTCCATCATTTATCACCAGTCCTGGCTCACTGGAGAAGTCCTAGATGATTGAAAACTGGCTAATGTGACACCCATTCACAAAAAGGGCCAGAAGGAAGACTTGGAAAACTACAGGCCTGTCAGCCTGACCTTGGTGCCCGGCAAGGTCATGGAACAGATCATCCTAAGTGAGATCACACGGCACATACAGGATGGACAGGGGATCAGACCCAGCCAACACGAGTTTAGGAGGGCAGGTCCTGCCTGAACAATCTGATTTCCTTTTATGATCAGGTGACCTGCCTGGTGGATGAGGGGAAGGCTGTGGATGTGTCTAGCTGGACTTCAGCAAAGCCTTTGACACCGTCTCCCACAGCACATTCCTAGAAAAGCTGGCAGCCCACGGCTTGGACAGGGGCACTCTGTGCTGGGTTAGGAACTGGCTGAAGGGCCAGGCTCAGAGAGTGGCGGTGAACGGTGCTGCATCCAGTTGACAATTGGTCACCAGTGGTGTCCCCCAGGGATCAGTGTTGGGCCCAGTCCTGTTTAATATCTTAATTGATTATCTGGACGAGGGGATTGAGTGAACCATTAGCAAATTTGCAGATGACAGCAAGCTGGGGGGGAGTGTCAATCTGCTGAAAGGCAGGAGGGATCTTCAGAGGGACCTGGACAAGCTGGAGAGATGGTCTGATTCCAATGGGATGAGGTTCAACAAGGCCAAGTGCCAGGTCCTGCACTTTGACCACAACAACCCCCTGCAGCGCTACAGGCTGGGGACAGAGTGGCTGGAGAGCAGCCAGGCAGAAAGGGATCTGGGAGTTTGGATTGACAGGAAGCTGAACATGAGCCAGCAGTGTGCCCAGGTGGCCAAGAAGGCCAATGGCATCCTGGCCTGGATCAGGAACAGCGTGGCCAGCAGGACCAGGACAGCGATTCTCCCCCTGTACTCAGTGCAGGTGAGGCCACACCTGGAGTACTGTGTCCAGTTCTGGGCCCCTCAGTTCAGGAAAGATATTGAGGTGCTGGAGCAGGTCCAGAGAAGAGCAACAAGGCTGGTGAAGGGACTTGAGCACAAATCCTGTGAGGAGAGGCTGAGGGAGCTGGGGTTGTTTAGCCTGGAGAAGGCTCAGGGGAGACCTCATCACTCTCTACAACTATGAATTTTGTTAATATACTATGTGCAGTAATGCCTTACATAGCAAAGACTTCTCCTGTAATGTGATCTGATGTGATCATTAAATCATGGATAAAGTATTATTAATTCATTCTGCATTAAAATAGTAACACTTTAACTCCTATTTATACCCTACTGAAATGTTTTTAGTTATTTCTTTACCCTAATACTCAAGAGACAAATTATTAATCACTAAGAAAGTCTTTGTTTCTGACACATTTTTGTGAAAGAAAGCATGTTTCTGCTGATGTGTTAAAGAGTCCTGAGATGTTTTATCTTTTGGTCAGATGTCCAGTTATCAAGTTTAGCAAGTTCAAAATACTGCAAGTGAGAAGTGACACCTTCCCTGTTTTTTTCATTGTCTGTTTCAAAATACTCTAAATAACACTGCAACACTTGAGACTCTTCTGCTTAAGTTAAAATAAGATATTCAGAGTGTGGTTTCAGCATCTTCTGCCTATGGTGGGAAACTACTTTTTTGACAAGTTAATATTTTTTGTCCACTGCCCTAGAATGATGAAGCTTAAAATCCCACATAAGACAGAACATCTGTTTATCCACAAAATCTCTTCTCCATTCAGCCATGCAGGCTGGATATATATCTATTCTGAACTTTCTTTGATCAGGAAGAATCTGTGGAAAGTCATTAATATAACCTCCAGAGCTCTGAACATGAATAACTGAGTGACATTCCACAGCCATTGCAAAGGACATGTCCATACTAAGTACTGTTTTCTTGCCCTAGTGTTTACTGTCACTATGAATAGTTACTTTTGGGAAAATACACTCATATACAACACTAGATAGAAGCAGAATTTAAAGGGAGTATAAATGCTGACTGAATAAGATATTCTCAGCAGCAGCTGCATGCCAGATAGTATGATCTTCATTCATTAGTAGCAGTATTAAATTTGTCTAAATAGAACCTTGCCTAATTAGCTTTAGTGACAAAAGGGAAACTTCTAAACCATATCATCTGAATTGGCTGCAGGGAGATTCCAAACTAGACCCAAGGTACAGTGTAGAATATTCTACTGTGACTCATCTTCTTCTATTGTAATTCAGGTTCCTCTTAAGCCTATTAATTAGAAGGAATCCTAATGATAATATAATCCTCTTATGTTTATAGTGTTTTTCTTCTGCAAGAAGTGGGGTAGAACTGCCACTGTGCTACCTAATGAGTCATTAAACTCATTTAAAAATACTGAGAAAAAGAGGTCACACAGGCATAATGTAGGATTTTTCTTCAATGGTTTAACAGGATTTCTTCCCTGCTTAGAAACCAAATAGCCTTTTAGGATCTTGATACGTGAAAGATCAAGTAATTTTGCTTCCCATTGTGAAGGTTTAACTGAGCTTATAATCCTAAAACAAACTGGTCTTAGAGAACGCACTACAGAAAATATAAAAATTTTAGTCATGGCTGACACATAGATTAATGTACCAGTAACTCCTGCCCTCACAAACATTCACTGATTAGTCCTGATTAAACTCTTGCTTTGTTTTGCCAATCAGTTATCACATTTATATGTAATAAAGGACTTAAATTTCTAATTAAATTTCACCTAAGACAACATGAGTTAAACATTTACTGTAAGTTAATGATGTGTTTTAATAATTTTTTTAAGATACAATGAGAAATCTTAGGAAAATGGAGATGTATAGCTATATCAACTTCTTTTCTTAGCTTTATTTTCCTTCTTTTCCTTTTTCAAAGGTTATTTCAGCCCTAGAAAAACAAAATAATGGTAACCGTGTTATTCTTACATTTTTTCCTTTATTCTTCATGCATATAAAATAATCACTATTAAGAACTACAAATACTTTATCAGGTTTTTTTAAGCACACAGTATTTTATAGCAAATTTTTAAATGCAGAAATCAGAAATAGATATTCCTGTATTTGCAAGCTACATTTTCTGAAAACCACTGGATTATATTTATTTACTTTTTATTAGAAAAGGAAATAAAATGAAAATCTGTCAGAGCACTGGATTTATACAATATATGTGTTTTATCAATACATTTAAAAGAGTAAAGATAGTCAAGGATGTAAAGCAGCATGATGACACTTATCATGTTAAAATTGCTCTTTCATGAATGAGACTGTTCTTAAGTTTTTTGTGTGTATGTATTACCATTCACTTTCAAATGTTTTTGAGATCTGCACTTTCTATATAGCGCATGTAGTGCATATAATACCTGAGGCTTATTAAACACCTAGGGGCATTTTGAATCAAAATCTGTAATCCTGTAATCATTTTCTAATGAAGAAAGCAACTTGTAAGCATTTCCAGTTCACTAATCACTAGATAGTTTCTGTATATATTTCACCTCTGTAATTCGGGCCAGGCTTCCAAATGATTAATTTCCAAAAATATATGGTTCAATAGTCTTTAATAGATTCGGCCTCTTCACCATAAAAGTCCTACATGAAAACTGACCAATTTGATGCATCACCTATTTTTAAGCTATATATCCAGACTCTTCAGACACACCAATCTCCCATTTCTGCAGCCTTCTTACTTGAACCAAAAAGCTAGATTTTGGAGCAACTGTCTTAACACTGTTATCAATTGTTTGCCACAAAATACATGCCTTTTGGAAAAGAGCCAATAATGGCTGAACATTAGAGGTGAAATCAATTCTAATGGCCACCTTAGGATTTCTGGTGGCTGAAAGGAATGTGTTTCTCTATTGAGTTAAGGAAATTAAATACCAAAGCTAATGAGCTAATTCAAAAAAGTTAACTGAATAATAGCCAACTTTCATTGCATTCTTTGCAGCCATGCATTGTAAAGATCAAAGTTCTGCCAGTGGCCTAAAAGAGATACTAAAAGCAATATGTTTAGAAGAAAAATCATATAATCATTTCATTTGCATCAAAGAATGGTAGCTTGCTTTGTCTTAGCTTGAAAATATGGATGTGAATATGGAAGGACACAAGATCTTACACTGGCCACGCCTGCATCATTCGGTGCCTTTTGAACTGCACTATTTAAATCCCAAACTTCTTGAGACTTGAACTACTTCTCATTTTTATTTTACTCAGGAATCAGGCATATGCCGGTGAGACGTTTCTGTTGTACATCTGTTAGCAACAGCTTATGATAACTACTCTCAGAGAGTGTCAGAGTAATGTAAAAACAATTATAAAACATTACTAAAGTTTTGTCATAACATTGAGAAAGCATAAATTGCATAGGTCGGTTAACACCATTCCACTCTTAAATTCAAGACTTGGTTGGCAAGCAAACCTTACAGTCTTCATAGTGTGAAATGAAACCTGAAGAGCATAAATGCAATTAGGACACTCACAAGACAACATTTTGCATTTAATTGCTTTCTAATTGAAACTAATTACAATTCAAATCCCTGAGTTTTATGTGAGAGGCTAAACTGAAAAATATGTACAAACAGATACCATGGGGAATATTTCAACACAGCATAAATCTGGAAAACTTGTAACTTTTCACTAAATGGATTCATTAAATATGGCAGTACAGTACGAGTAGAGACAAGTAACAAAGGGAGGTCTATCTACTTACATGAAGATTATGTGTCTCAGTAATCATAACTTAATAGGTGACTGAAGATCCATACCATTTGGGTGGTAGAGATAGACCCACAGTCCCAAAACTCAAAGTGCCTTTCTATAGATCTTTTACATACCCACAGAAATACCATTCACGGGTTGTTATCTCTATTTACCTAATTTCAAAAAAAAGTATAAAAACTCAATTAAAAGGACAACATAACTTACAGTGGAGAACCTGCCTGGACCTCTGTACTTGGGGACTATCAAGTCCCAGACTGATGTTCTATAAATGTTTTCTGAATGTTCTGCACACAGTCTACAAAATGCATTGAAATTAAGCATGGTTGTTATATGTTTCATATAACTTCTTGACAGACGGGCTGTTTAGACATGGATATTGTTCCTGATAGCATATAAGTCCTAATTTTAAAATGAGACTGAATTCGAAAGAGGGCATAAGGGACGTACTTCATGCAGTGCAGAGATTTCTGAACCAAGAAGTTGGGCTTGCTAGTTCTGTTAAACTCAGTGTCACAAGTTTACACTCGGACCATGCCTGGGCCCAGAACTAGGCTGAGTTCTGAGTTTTTTTCTGATGTAGATGTGACCGTAGGCATATAATTAGCAACTTGAGAGAAATTTAGGTCTTAAGTTTAAAACTACATTTCTCCAAGCCCCTAATTTGATTGCTGTCCAATTTTTGAAGTTCTTAGCCAGTAGACAAACTACCTTTCAGTGCTTAGATTTAGTCAGTGCTCTGAGTTCAACAATGAATTAAAAGCTCAGTTTTTATAGATGCATGAAACTTAGCTTTTATCTCAAATCCAAATTCCCTAAAGTTCTAGAATTTATGCATTTGTCCCTTATCTTCAAGAGGGACTTGATTCTCTTAGCATCTCTTCACATATCTAAGACACAACTGGTGTTATGCTCGTAATAAAGTACATTGTCACAGCATTTTCTTTTATAAAAAAGTCCTCCTTTTCTTCCCCTGAAGCACACACTCAGGTTGTGAAAGAGATTAATTAAATTCTAACCCAGATTATTCAGACCCATACCACCCCCTGGATGAAGCCCTGACTAACAAACTCTTCTTGGACCCAGAGCATTCATGTGCTTTCTTTGAAGATAAGCCACTGTCCAGGATTTAGTAGAAAAATGAAAAGTGATCCATCATCTTGCAAAATATGTAACCAAACTCCTCATCTCATGAAGAGGGCTTCAAATCTGCCAGATATTTTTATGAGTGGCATCAGCAATGGATTAGTTACTACTATAGTATGCATTTCCCCATGCTACATAGCTGATACTATCATAGGAAATAAATCAATAGCCACACCTACTAGGTTTCAGGCTATTCAGACTTCAGTTAGCATTAGTATTATTTTCTACAGATTCCACAGTTCATTAGCAAGACTTGACAGTCCTGACAGCTGGTGCTTTGGAGCACTGCTGTATAGTATTCTTCAGTGACCTTGATGAACCTCTTAAATCACTTTAGCTCTGTTTTGGAGAACAGATTGTCCATGCTGAATTTATAACCTGCACTGCTACTGAGGCGGCTTTCTTGGCCAGCTTCTGTCTCCCAATTTCTGAACATCTGCTATTCAGAAAATCTAAGTCATCACCTGAATACTGGATGAACTTACAGGTAACCAAGTTCATAAGGACATAATTTGCCTTATTTCTCATATAATATATTGAGGTTGATATGCATGTTTCTAATTCCTATAGCAATGTGTTTTACAAAATGAAACTATTGAAAGTGAGCTTTTCATCATGTAAATGTCCCAGCACAGTCAGCAATGCCTGAAACTGCTACAGAAGCATTTACTGTCATGCCCTAGAAAAAGTATAGTTTGGTTCATTTAGAGTCTTAATTTTTTTTATTTAATTTCACTGATGCTGTTTTCTCACCAGCTAGCAACATCCCACCCTGTAATCCTGCATTCTGCTGTGAATCAAACCCAATTTTGTCACGTCACTATAGATGTAGGATTTTTGGACAACTGCCCAGACCCTCAGCAGAGTTGCTTTCCTCTTTTGTCTTTCCAGTATGCACTAAGTGCTCATAAGTCACATTAATTAGAATTGAGGCAAAGCATCAGATTAAACAAATAACTATAATGACTGGTAGGGAGATCAGAGACCTGTTTATAATTGCTTAGATTGCTGCCTACCTGGATGTTAACATGACTCACTCAAGGGCAATTATGTTGTAGCTTCTGACAGGTGTGATATGGCATTGTTGATTTTGGCAGATGTCTCTAGTACAAATACTCTAGTCGACCTTGAAAAAATCTGATGTCAGCATTCACTACTCCGGCCCTGATGCTGATCCTTCTCTTCTAAGAGAAACAGAATTTTAATCCTTTTGCTCAATATTAAAACAAAAATCTCTAATTTACCTGATTTCATTGATTTTTTTTTTGTATTTCTCTCAGAATCAGAGAATCATTAAGGTTGGAAAAGACCTTTAAGATCATCCAATCCAGCTGTCAAAGTAGCACCACCACCATGTTCACCATTAAACCATGTCCTCAAGTGCCATATCTATATGTTTTTTAAACACTTCCAGGGATGGTCACTCCACCACTTCCCTGGCCCATTGCTTTACAACTCATTCCATGACAAAATTTTTATTAGTGTCTAGTCTAATCATCTCCTGGTACAACTTCCCACTTCTTTATCTACCCATATTTGCTGCAGATAATAGTGGATTTCTCTCCTTTTTTCACATATGTTAGCAAATTAGTTTCCTCAGGAATTATCTTTATTCATAGTAACTCAGGACTTTGGGGTGAAATTTTAATTTCTGTTGAGCTAATGTCTCAACATTTCTCCATGAATTTCCCACAGTATACAGAAGCACCAATTACCCATGGTTATTGCACAATGACATTTCCATTCTCTGACCAAGTATCAAGCTCTGGAAACTTGTAATGAACAAAATGTTTCTGACTTACACATGAGGATAGTGATTTGGACACCAAGCTAGAGAATTTTAAAACGAGCTGCTTTGATAAATATCAGCCTGTAACCCATCTTAGAAATCAAGGACTTTAAATCTATCCCTACCTGACAGAAAACTGTAACATTCTGAAGTTTATAACTTGGTTTCTACACACATTCATTTTAGGAAGATTCAATTAATTGAATGTCAACGAAAAGGTACTCCAAATGGGCATATAAATTCAGATGAAATAAATTCATTTTTCTTATGGAGAAATGTTTGAAAATATTCTTTTTTTCTCTGCCAAACTCTGATACTTATTGACCTTCAGGTGAGTGTAAAGTAGACTGCAGTTATCACTGCAGTTTTTTCATAAAGTTCAGGCTCCCAGAATTTAAAAAAAACAAGTGATACATAATTACCAAATATATTTTGTGCTCTAATGTTGAACACACACTGACTAGAACTCCTAGGTAAAATCAAAGACTGATTTATTCCCTAGTATCCAAAATGTACTATGATTAGAAACACAGTAAAAATAATTATCAAAATATATATTAGAAACTTTAGGAAAGACAACGAAATTATTTCCTGCATTGGGAGAAAATGCACAAGACTCTTCTACTCTCCAGAGAATGTGGCAAAGTGACTTAAGTGAAATTCTTGCCTTACACAGCAGTCTTTCATAGCATGCTATAACTAGTAATCTACCCAGGATCAGAGCCAAAGAGGGATTAACCCATCACAGAAAGACATTCTATTTTAGGCAGCAGGCATAAATGCCTAGTGAGTGAACACACTGAGCTTTGTGCAATGCACCACTGTAGTTTGCTGCTTGATGAAAAAGAGTACTATAATTTATCTTAAGCTCATAATACTGTGTTGATGCATCACACCTGTTAAATTCATGTTGGCACAGTAAACTGGTAAATCAAATGCATCTTCCAAAATCCTTCTTTGGTAATTCTTGTAATTTAGAAAACACAGCTATAGCTTAACAGCAGCATTCTTTCAATTTAGGAAGAATTAGATTCTTCCTACTATCTCATAAGGTCCCCACATCTAGAAGAGAGAACCTATGTTTGCCAGCTCAATTTTTTTTATTGCTTTATTAAACTGACTGTCTAGCCATTGCTGAAAGTGACTTTAGTCCCCAGAGAGTTATGCTTTAGCCCTTGCACTAGGATTCATGAATCTGATACAAGGACTGGAAAAATATTTCTGTGCAAGGGATATGTGTGCACCTTTTTGAGCTGTTATCTGCAGCAATGGCTAGATGTTTCTGCCTAGTCTTCTGCTATCTTTGAAAATGCTGTAGACCTTAGAGTTGCTGATCACAAGGCCTTGTGTTTGCAAAGCAGAACTATTTAAAAAATGAATAGGTTAAACTTTCCCTGAAGTACCAATCCCTCCCCCCTCCATTTCAAGGGTTTATTTAACCAGCTGTAGTTTTTCCTTTCATTCATCAGTAGTATGGCTGATTCAAAACCACGTATTCCAGGATCACAACACGTGCCCATGTACTGTAAGACTGCAGTTATTTCCTTGGAATGTTCCACACCTGGCTGTGCCAAGGTGTCTGACATAGCACTGCAGAGGTTCAAAAAAGCTACTCAGCAACTGAGGGAAATGCTCATACATAGCGGGTGGGAAATGATAAAACTCTAAAATTTTATGTATGATATCTTAAAAGCATTTCTCATCAGCATTCCCCAAATGACAGACCAAGGAATATAGTTAATAGATCCAAAAATTGTCTTGAGAATAAAGTACTTCATGTTACTTTGTATAGTGTGCATTAACCCCTTTAAATTTATTCTGGTGGTACTTTGTTATTACTGATTTTAAAGCACAATGAAGAGTGTTCTCTATAACTGAGAGATCAGTGAAGATGTCTGTCTAATAAAAGTTATTTGAAAATAGGTCACAATTGAAATAAATCAAAAACTTTAGCCTTTAGCTTTGTTCATCATTAAAATGTTCCTGAAAATCATATGTACTCATTTTCATGTATTTTAACATATTATTTCATAAATTAGTTTTATTTTCTATAGAAACATTTCTCATTTTGTGCAGTAGAAAAATGAACAACTATTTCCTATTTTGCTTTATTTGCATAAATGGTTGTGTTATACTGTCTTATTTAAGGCACATCAATTGATCTCTTTTCTGAACACAGAGTTATTTACCTCCATTTGTGCAGAATTCACAGCTCTTCACAGACATTATTCATATTCATTTTAACCACCGTGGAAGCTGATATTCTTGTTGTCAGATATATAAATATCAGAATTCTGCACTAATTTGGATTCCAGACTTCAAGCCCTTTGGAAAAGAAATTATAATTCTGTGCATCTGTGTACAAAAGACAGGCTTTGCTTTAATTGCAGCTTTAAATGTCCAGCATTTTCAATAAAGTGCTCAGCAACACAACTTACATCTTCAGAAATGAGTGATTTCATGTTGAAAGCCAGTCGAAATTTACACTACACCTGAAACCATGTGACAGAGTCAAGAATAGAATACAGTTCCTTAGAATGACTGTCCAATTTTTTTACTTTCTTTAAGCTTACCCATTCCACCCTGTATATCTTACAAAGTCTCCAACAAATGAAACAGTTATCCCAGAGACAGCAAAGGAATTCAACCACAATACAGATCTACCTGGTGCACTGTAGTAGGCATGGCTGAGGGGAAAATGGTGTGTGATCATGTCATTTTAGATCAGGACTCCATAGGTTACAGAACTAAAAGGGCCCATCTTGATCATCTAGTCTGACAACCTTTATAGGAACAGGCCGTGGCAACGGCTCTGAATGAGTTCTCCTTTCCTAATGCATAAGTACAGAGGAACAGAACTAAAAATGTGCAAACAACTTTCATTCTGACAGTCCACAATTTTGAATGCCTCTTTTTGCAGTGTAGATCTTTTTCGAGAAAGGAAGAAGGGTATAACTGTTTCATGTAAATTCCTAGTTGCTGTTTTTCCAAAGCAATCAGAAATTCCATCTGAATTATCTATAAATATCCTCCTGATTCAATTTCCTTCTCTCTGGGGTGCATAAAGTACTGGCTTTGAAGAGTGCCAGTGAAGTGACCATGTTGTCTTACTGTCCTAGATGCCAAAGGAGGGAGGCTATGGGAGCACTGCCACTATAGATGAAGTTACAT